>NW_025209612.1:0-3439 GCF_004010195.1 Chiloscyllium plagiosum
CTATCAGAACTCCCTGACTGCACCAAGTGTTCTGAACAAGATTTGGTCCAGCGGCTAGAGTAGATGGTTGCCTGGAGACAAAAACAAATTCAAATTAGGCCAATCAGTTTAAGTTATACCCCAAGATACCAAACACCAATCAAGTTTGAATTGAGTATATTGCCAATATTAAAAACCAATGCTACAATCTGATGTTTTGGGGTATAAGACTGGGAAAACGTCAACAGTTGGAGAGAGAACTGCCAAAAGACCAACAGCTGTAGGCTGCTGGTAATAACTCTCTGGAGAAGGGGTTTGCACAGGAAAAAGGATCGACACCGACCTGGAGAGCAAATCCACAGAGGAAGATCCCAAGAGAATATTCGACAGCTGGCTAGATGTGAAATTTGAATTTTTCTATAAATCTTCATCAGGGGTTTATCGGACTAGTGTTGTAGAGGGAAAAGCAAAAGGTAGGTATTGTAGAAGGAATTGTAAACAATTGTTCGTTAATTATTCACTGTTATACTTTAAGAAATAAAGTTGTTAGTTTAGTTCTTGGCCTGTCAAATTTTCACAGGTTACTGTATGGGATAAATATTTTCTGTGTTGCTGGTTTAAATTAACAGAGGGGCTTTACCCTGTGTCATAACAAGGGAAAGGATTGAGAGAGATATGGGCCAAGTGCTGGCAAATGGGACTGGATTAGGTTAGGGTATCTGGGTCAGCATGAATGGGTTGTACTGAAGGGTCTGTTTCAGTGATGTACATCTCTATGACTCATTTAACACCATTCAGTTCTGCAAAAGTGATGTTCTTTAAATTGTATTTCTCTCCACAGATGGTCCCACTGGGAAAAGAAAGATTTAAATTGATGTGGTTGGGTGAAATGGGAAAAGGCTCTTTCACCCAGTCAGTAGTTAGGGGAGGGAATGCACTGCCCAGTCAGTAGTTAGGGGAGGGAAACGTGGGGGAGGCAGATTCAGTTCAGGCATTCAGGAGAGACTTTGGGGATTATCTGGATGGAAATAGTGTGTGGGGAGAGGCAGCAGGTTAGTACTGGAGAACAGGGCTGCTGATGGGCCGAATGTCCTCCTCTGCACCGTCATAATTCTCTGACTCTTGTTTCCTACTTCCATATCCACGCAGAACCGATTCTGGAACAAAATACAATCTTGGGCTCAGTGGAACGCAGCGTCAGTTGTGAAGATGTAATTGTAGCTGGAATCTCGCCCTAATCCTTAATGAGGATCAGTGACAGTTAAAGCCTCTTCAACACGAGAAACCCGTGGCCAGGAGCTAATTAGCGGCTATAAAGCGGGTTGGTGCTCAGGGGCGGGCACAGATTCAGGCAGCGCGATGGGACATTGGTTGGTTTGGTGTCTGTACCTTTGGGCCGCTCGGCCCTTCCTGGTCTCTGCTGTGTGTCCTCCGGAGCCGGGCTGGAGGCTGCCGTGTGGCCTGGCCACTATCAACAGCACTGAGTGCATCAAGCAGGGCTGCTGCTTTCAGTCCCCGAGTCTCAGTGGGCAATCCTGTTTCTACAACCTGAGAGACAGCCCAGGTAAGCAGCCCAGCCTCCTCCCGGAGCGGAGCCCACCCCGAATGGGGGGGGGGGGAAGGAAGAATGAGGACCACCCCAGGCTGGCACTGAGGAAATAACCCGGGACTTATTGGTGTTTCCTTGTACAATGGTGAAGGGCTGTTTGTGGGAGTCAGTGGGAGGGAGGCAAAGGGTCCTGTCCCTGAGGGAATAACCCAGGAACATGCTGTCCCTCCCTATTCGAGTAGGGGCTAATCCCGAGTGAAGCGGCTGGTTGGTTTGATGATGGATAATGTTATCCTGGTCTCATTAGATTGTTGTTTTGGAAGCAGATTTTTAATAACAAATCTCTTTGAAAGAGGTTAATTTGGGATGCTACTGTAAAGGTTTGCTGTGTTGAGGTGGTTATCACTTGCTGTAACTGCTAAGAGGGTATTTTTGTTCAGTGTGAGGGTAGAAACTCCACTTGCTGTTGCTTGGAACACTCGTGTTCTTCCCAAGGAAGAATCTGAAAACCTCCATGTAGAGGCAATGGAGAATGTCAAATAAGGTTGTGCTTTGGTAGATAAATGCCAGGGCCTAGGTTGCCTGCCCACATTGGTGGGGATAAATTGCTGTAAATCAACCTTCACTGAGCTTGGGTGTCAGAGGGAAGTGCTAGCAGCTATGGGCCAGTTTAACAGTGGGTGTTTCTATAAACACTAAGCAAATCAGATCTTGAACTTCAAGTAGGAACTTGAATGAATTAAACACTAGTTTGTGATTGGCAAACTATTAGTCTAAAATGTTTTTCCATTAAAACAAATGGTGGGTATTCCTTTAATATCTTGTAAAGGGAAAGACTTATTACCTGAGGGGTAATCTCTTTGGGCAGAGTGGTATCTGTATGGAATGGACTGCCAGAGAAAGTGATTGAGGCAGGTACAATAGCAACAGTTCATGATAACCTTGGAAAAGTACACAAATGGGAAGGGTTTGTGGGGATAATGCCCCAAATGTGGGTTATTGGAACTCGCTGGGTATCACGATCAGCATGGATTCCTTTGGGCTGAAGGGTCGGTTTCCAT
Organism: Chiloscyllium plagiosum; assembly: GCF_004010195.1. Lineage (NCBI taxonomy): Eukaryota > Metazoa > Chordata > Chondrichthyes > Orectolobiformes > Hemiscylliidae > Chiloscyllium > Chiloscyllium plagiosum. The sequence goes on from NW_025209612.1 coordinate 2,590, forward strand.
GCTGTACTTTCCTAGCTTTCTAAGAAAGCATGGATAATTATTGCTTGATGAAAGCAAAACTTATGGAATGGGGATTGAGACTTGCAATGGGTCTCATGCTGGAGATATTAACATGAGGCTATAAATAGGACAGGACTTGTCAAACTGGTATCACATGTTTCTAATGATTTACTGTCTCACTTGTGGGAAAAAATGTAACATGGTTATACTATAGCACTTTTAAGATGGGGGGGAAAAAAGCAAAACATCACAAGCCAGAAGTGTTCATCTTCAGCCTTTCTGTGATCTGTCATGTCCCTTTGCCATGCTGCACTTAAATTAGATTCTCTACAGTGTGGAAACAGGCTCTTCAGCCCAACCAGTCCACACTTCTCCTCTGAACAGCAACTGACCCAGACCCATTTCCCTCTGGCTAATGCATCTAACACTATGGGCAATTTAGCATGGCCAATCCACCCTAACCTGCACATCTTTGGGCTGTGGGAGGAAACCCATGAGATGGGGAAGAATGTGCAAACTCCACACAGTCGTCCAAGGCTGGAATTGAACTTGGAACCCTGGTGCTGTGAGGCAGTGCTAGCCACTGAGCCACTCTGCTGCCCTTGCTGTGACATAAGTCACCATTCTCTCTGGCACTAGCACTCAGTGCAGAGACCACCAGGTACTACACTAAACCAAACCTGCTTCCTGAGTCTGCTTTGGGTTCACTTGTTGTCACCTCCATGAATCTGCACAGGACATAGACACTGCCAGGAACTCAAACATTTTTCACCCCCACCCTGTTTTGAGACCAACTGGTTTGGTTAAGATGGCTGTTTGGCATAAATGTTTCTTTCCTCTTGCTTCTCTC
>NW_025209612.1:15229-17000 GCF_004010195.1 Chiloscyllium plagiosum
CAGGTACCATGAATGAATCCATGAGGAAAGGCTTCATCACCCTCATCTACAAGCGGCAGGGGGAGAGGGAGGAACTCAAAAATTGGAGACCAAATTCACTGTTGAATGTGGATTACAAAATTCTGTCAAAGGTAATCGCCAACTGGGTGAGGTCTGCTCTGGGGTCGGTGATTCACCATGACCAAACCTATGCCATACCGGGCAGGAAGATCGCTGAGTGTCTCGCACTCCTCAGGGATATGATCGCCTACGTGCAGGACAGAGGGTTGGACACCTGCCTGATCAGCCTGGACCAGGAGAAAGCCTTTGACAGGATATCACACAGGTATATAAGAGATGTTCTCTCCAAAATGGGCTTTGGGGAGGGAATCTGCAATTGGATCAGACTGCTCTAAGATGTTCTCTCCAAAATGGGCTTTGGGGAGGGAATCTGCAATTGGATCAGACTGCTCTACACCAACATTGTCAGTGCAGTCTCAATCAATGGGTGGGAATCAGATAGCTTCCCAGTCAGATCTGGAGTCAGGCAGGGCTGCCCTCTCTCTCCTGCCTTGTTTGTGTGCTGCATAGAGCCATTTGCCGAGTCCATCGAAGGATGCGAGTCTGAGAGGGGTGACTATTCCTGGCAGCGGGGGCCTGCAGGTTAAGGCCTCCCTGTACATGGATGACGTCGCCGTTTTCTGCTCAGATCCATTGTCCGTGCACAGACTCATATGCATATGTGACCAGTTCGAACGGGCCTTGGGGGCCAAGGTAAACCGAAGCAAGAGCGAGGCCATGCTCTTCGGGAACTGGGCCGACCAATCCTCGATCCCCTTCACCGTCATGACCGACCTCCTGAAGGTGCTGGGTATTTCGTTCGGGGGGGCTGGGACGTGCGGCAAGTCTTGGGAGGAGCGTATCAGCAAAGTGAGGCAGAAACTGGGCAGATGGAAGCTACGGTTTCTCTCCATCGCGGGGAAAAAACCTGGTCATCAGGTGTGAGGCACTGTCTTTGCTATTATACGTGGCACAGGTCTGGCCTATTCCCAGAACCTGAGCCGCTGCAGTCACCCGGGCCATCTTCCAGTTTATATGGAGGTCAAAGATGGACCGCGTCCGAAGGGACTCGCTGTACGAAGATCTGGGCAACAGGGGAAAAAATACACCCAATGCCACCCTTACCCTGATGGCCACCTTTGTGTGTGGCTGCATCAAGCTGTGCATGGATCCCCAGTATGCAAACATCAAGTGTCACCACGTACTGAGGTTCTACCTGTCCCCGGTGTTGCGAAGGATGGGCCTGGCCTCACTGCCGCGGAACGCTCCGAGTAATTGGACCATTCCGTATCACCTGTCCTTCGTGGAGAAGTTTATGAAGAAAAACACCTTTGACCACAAGTCCATCAGGAAGTGGTCGGCACGTAGTGTCCTTGAGATCCTTCGGGAAAAGGAGAGGGTGGATCCTATCAAGCGGTTCCCTGAGCAGACTGTCAAAGCCATTTGGCAGAATGCCTCATCGCCAGAACTTTCCAACAAGCACCAAGACATGGCTTGGCTGGTGGTGAGAAGGGCTCTGTCTGTGAGATCCTTTATGCACGCCTGGACTCTCAGCTGCACCGCACGCTGCCCTCTAAGTGGCTGCGGGGGGCGGGGGGGAGGCGAGACTGTCTGGAATGTGCCTACGCAGAAGAAGTCTGGAGAGGAATGCAGTGATGTTTGTCGAGGTTCGTCCCGAGCAGTGCTGTGACGCGGGACTCCGTGCTCTATGGCCTGTTCCCCGAGACGAACA
>NW_025209613.1:0-1532 GCF_004010195.1 Chiloscyllium plagiosum
TCTAGGTTTATCAATTAGAAAGAACAAAGTTCAGTTTAAATTCCAATCACTTCACCTAGCTAAATTTAAGAAGTTTATCTTGATGATCCTTAAATGATGTTTATAATTGACCCTGTATGACAAAAATGAAAAGACTTGATGGACTTCCTTTTTGGAACAGGCACTGAATTAACTCAATCTAAGCACAAGTCGAGATGTTAAAACACTAGTAATAGTCCATCCTATAAAGCATTTCATCAGATCAACTTCAAATCCTAATGAGCATCAGCTGTCCAAAAATAAATAAAGGGTTATAAAGTTCATTCATTTGGCTCTTTTTGATATGAAAATCAAATCACAAGCTCATGCAACAGTACTGAAGAAAAGAATGATGAAGGAAAAATGTAGTAGGTACAAGCATGGCACTGCAGAATCCTGTATACTTGAATTCTTTCTCTCCCTGTTTTAATTTGGTCATAAGTTTGGATATGCTTGCTTAATGGCACACGATTTCTCAAACTTTCAGCTTAGAAAAATTGTGATGACCCTGTATAACCCCCAATACCAGATGGAATTAAGAAAGAAACACATGCAAAACAGCTTATGATAAGCCCTCAATTTAGAGACAAATTCAAAAAAGAACAACTTAAGCCTTTCTGCAAAAGAAACCAAAAGGAAAACAATTTATTTACCAGATGGCACCAATCAGAACTCCTGGTATTTTTAGACTGCTGCCAGATTGTGTGAAACGCTCCAAGCTCTTAAAGAAAAACTCTGACTCAAAACCTCACACTCCCCCAAGAATGAATGGAAAATGTGAGCATTTATCACTTCATACACTTTATAATAACACAGATTCCTAAATTGTTTTTGCTTAGCGCCCACTTTGGAAATACATATTACATGTGCACATCCAATCTTTCGGAAGGTGAAAAATCATTTCATTTCCTCAGCTAAAACAAAGAGTACAACAAAGTGAGTAACATTTAGACCATAGCATTAGCACTGGACTATTCAATAAACCTGAACATGACAGAATGTATAATAACTCACTTTTAACTAAGTAAATGAGTTAGCCTGCTTGTTGTTAGCGCATTATATTCGGAATCTTAGTTTTATTTCAGAGGTTCAACTGTAAACAAGTCTCTACACTTAAGCAACTCCTGTCCTGGAAGTGAGGCAATGTGTAATGAGAAGTGCAAAAGTATTTTAAACAACTCTTCAGGGAATTCTTTTTCAGTTGAAACCACAGCGTACCAACAGACACTAAGTTAACTCCTCAAAGAAGAGTCAACCGTGCTCATGTCTTTTTGTCTTGCGCCCTTTACACCAACACCTTTGAAAATGTAAAACAAACCCAAACAAAATCAGCAATTCATTTATTATTTCTTAGGGCAAGAAAAAAATTAGATAAATTGCATGTAAAACTGAGACAAATGATATAAAATTGCTTCTTCAACATAAAGGAATAACATCTCAGTTCACAATGTCAGAAAATAATATTGAAGTACATTAATCCAGTTATTATTAGATTATGACATACACCTCGCATT
>NW_025209613.1:16546-17000 GCF_004010195.1 Chiloscyllium plagiosum
GGGCTTATGCCCGAAACGTTGATTCTCCTGCTCCTTTGATGCTGCCTGACCTGCTGCGCTTTTCCAGCAACACATTTTTCAGCTCTGATCTCCAGCATCTGCAGTCCTCACTTTCTCCTAGCACTGGTCCAGTCAACAAGTCACACTCTAAGTGGACTTTATACAATGAAATTGGGATGTACTCTCCACCTATCCTATTTACATTGGCTTTCAGTAACCTCTCTACAGTGAAAAATCAATACTTCTTCAACAAGAGAGTTTCAGTCACTCCTGTATTCCCTCGTATGGTAATGGTGTTTGTTACTTCCTTTGAAGAAAAAAAGTTATTTTCTCCTAATATAAAAATCTATTCGTATCTCTCGTCTACCCAATACAATTCTTATGCTTTCGCAGGAGCTTCTCACTTCAATCTATTAGTTGTAGTTAATGCTACAATCTGATCCATACCAGTTTC
>NW_025209614.1:0-6000 GCF_004010195.1 Chiloscyllium plagiosum
CATCATTTTGCAAACCTCTATAAGGTCGGTTGTGCTTTTCTTGAGAAACAAACAAGGTATGAGACTTTTTAAAATAACATTCTACCTCAGCCTTAACTGGAGTATTATATTCAATTATGAGCACTACATTTGGGTAGAATGTGAAGGCTTAAGAGAGGGTGAAAGGAAAGATTTGTGAAGGCGATTTCTGGGAATGAGATACCAAAGTAGGTACTTTGAAGGAGCTGCAATTGTTCTCCTTAGAATGAGGAAGTTTAAAAAGAGATTTCATAGAGATGTTTATAATAATGAGGGTTTAGATTGTGTGGAAAGAGAACAACTATTTCTATCGGTGGAAGAGTTGAAAATTTAGAAAATTCATGGTGATTTTCACAAGATCCAAAGGCAGCTTGAGGACAAATATGTTTTAGAGTTAGAGTCATATGACATGGTAGCTGCACAAATTGTGATGCTTGGATGCAGGTACAATCATGTCTTTTAAAGGGGAATTGGATAAGCACATGAAATTAGCTGCAGGAGTAGATCTTGACAGTCACCCCAACTGTAGCAATAGAGATGGAGAAATCAAGGAAGGGAAATGTTGGAAATGGACCATGTAAAGACTAAAATGGGGTAGAAATTGGAAGCAAAGCTGAATAACTTTTCCTGTTCAGCACAAGAGCAAGATTTACCATAAATTAGATTGTACACAAGCCTAGATCTTTAAAGGGATGATCACCCATAGAAAAACATCTAAGTTTCCTTTTCCCTTGAAACACATGTAGTATGAGTTGGAGAATACTTCAGTGGTCCAGGACATTCGACCTTGGACCTTTGGGTGACCATCCTCCGAGGCGGAGTTCGGGACAGGCAGCAGCAAAATGTGGCCGAGTAGAGGCTGGTAGCTAAGTTCTGTACCCATAGGGAGGGCCTCAACTGGGACCTTGGGTTCATGTCACACTCCAGGTGACTACCATTGCACTATATACACACACACACACACAGACACACACACACACAGACACTCCTACACACAGAGACACAAACCCCTTTACGCTCTCTCACACATGCAGACACACACACATACACTCTCTGGGGTGAATTTGTACTGGGAGAGTTGCATTGTACTTTGCTCAAAAACTGCATGAATCCATGTAAGACTCTGTTAACTCATTTTTTTTTTACAATAGAATCAGTCTAAACATTATGGCACAGCCAACAGAACACGGGGCTAACACCTTCAACATCTTATCTGGCTGACACTAATTGTTACAGTTAACCTGAGAATGTAACTTTCAAAAAACGTTTTGTGATTTACATATTAAAGAAGTGAAACTATCATGGACATTGTAACAGATGAGAGACTTTACAAACAATTAAGATATTTTTCGATGTATAATTTCAGTTACATCACACTGAAAACTTTTGCTATAAATTCTGTCTTACAATTGTGTCCTCCACAACCACCTGATGAAGGAGCAGTGCTCCGAAAGCTAGTGCTTCCAAATAAACCTGTTGGAATATAACCTGGTGTTGTGATTTTTAACTTGATGAAGTATGAGAGTAGTGACGATTGTTTACTCCAAGTGTGTTTGGCAGAGAGCATTTCCAGGCCAGAAGCTGGATATTCTGCAGTGATGTTATCACTTCTTGACTAATTTCTTCATTACCTCCAGTTCATTGGTCGGGACTGTAATGAAGATATTTCACAAATTGAATTGATGTAGCTCCAATTATATTCAAATAGCTGCTCATCATCAGGATGATGAAGGGCTTTTGCCCAGAACATTAATTTTCCTGCTTCTTAGATGCTGCCTGACCTGCTGTGCTTTTTCAGCACCACTCTAATCTTGACTCTGATTGCCAGCATCCGAAGTCCTCACTTTCGCCTGGTTAGCAAGGTTATGTCTCATGGAATACAGGGAGACCTAGTCATTTGGATGGAGAACTGGCTCAAAAGTAGAAGACAGAAGGTGATGGTGAAGGGTTGCTTTTCAGACTGGAAGCTTGTGACCAGTGGTGTGCCACAAAGATCGGTACAGGGTCCACTGCTTTTCGGCATTTATATAAATGTTATGGTTAGTTAGTTTGCAGATGACACCAAACTTTGAAGTGTAATGGACAGCAAGGAAGGTTATCTCAGAGTACAAATGGGACCTTGAGCAGGTCGGCCGATGGGCCAAGGAGGGGCAGATGCAGTGTAATTTAGATACATGTAAGATGCTGCATTTTGAAAAGCCAAATCAGGGCAGGACTTGTACACTTAACGGTAAGGTCCTGGGGAGTGTTGCTGAGTAAAAAGAACTTGGTGTTCAAGTTCATAGTTCCTTGAAACTGGAGTCACAGTAGATAGGATAGTGAACAAGGTGTTTGGTATGTTTGCCTTTATTGGTCAGTGCATTGAGGATAGTAGTTTGGAAGTAATTTTGTGGCTGTAAAAGACATTGGTTGGGCCACTTTTTGGAAATTGCATGCAATTCTGGTTTCCCTGCTATAGGAAAGATGTTGTGAAACTTGAAAGGGTTCAGAAAAGGTTTGCAGGGATGTTGCCAGGGTTGGAGGGTTTGAGCGATAGATAGAGACTGAATTGGTTAGTTCTATTTTCACTGGAGCGTGGAGTTGCACTCCAAGTTCGTTTTATTCAGCAACACTCCCCAGGACCTTACCATTAACTGTACAAATCCTACCCTGATTTAGCTTTGCAAAATGCAGCACCTTTTAGATGTTATTAAATCATGAGGGTCATGGATAGGTTAAGTAGACAAGGCCTTTTCCCAAAGTGGGTGAGTCCAAAAGTAGAGGTTTAAGACAAGAGGGGCAAGTTTTAAAAGGGACCTAAAGGACAACTTTTTCACAAGAGGGTGGTGTGTGTATGGAATGAGCTGCCAGAGGAAATGGTGGAGGCTGGTACAATTACAACATTTAAAAGGCATTTGGATGGTTATATGAATAGGAACAGTTTAGACCGATATGGGCCAAATGCTAGCAAATGGGACTAGACTTATTTAGTGTATCTGGTCAGCAAGGATAAGTTGGACCGAAGGGTTTGCTTTCATGCTGTACAGCTCTATGACTCTCTGTGCAGGTTAAGTGGATTGGCAATGCTAAATTTCCCATAGTGTCCAGGAATGTGCAGGCTAAGTGGATTAGCCATGGAAAATGTAAGGTTACAAGAATAGGGTGGGATACTCTTCAGAGGGTATTGATGTCTCATTGGGATGAATGGCCTGTTTCCACACTGTAGTATTGTTAATTTCTATTGCTGGTTTAAATTGCATAGAATGATGAGTAAAATAGGAAGAGTTTTTGCCACTGAGGCAGGTTTGAATGTGTGTGTGTGCAAGCAGTTTGTGCCAGAGGATGTTGTGCTGTTGGTCTGATATTCAGACCGCATTCATGCAACTTTTAGTTTAAGGTTAAATTTTAGTTTAAGTTTTTTAGTGTCTGGCTGATTTCTGGGGTTGGGAGAAAGTGAGGACCGCAAACAATGGAGAGTCAGATTTGAAAAATCCGGTGCCACACTTTTCGGCTCTGATTTCTGGGGTTGGCCAATGATGTAAGTGCAGATAGCTGCCTACAGGAATATGATTTGGATGAGGAACCATTGGATTTCATCTCTGATATTCTAATAAGATTTGGTGTTGTGGGTTTTCCTCTATGACAGAATTCCCTCTGGTATAAGGTGTGATTCATTGCAACATCTGGCCATCATGTTTAGCCATTGTTCAGATAGGATATCAGTCAAAACCTGGTAGCTTCTATATTTGTTGCTGGGTTAGCTGATGCAACTCCCCAAAAAATCCACCACCCCAGAGTGAAAATCCCAACTTGCGGAACACTTTCACCTGGGGTGAATTTGTGAAGCCAGGGAATGGTAAAAATCATGCCACAGCCTCTAATGGTATTGTGTGATGCAGGTGTCCCATACTTGGTGGATGGATAAGGTGGAAGGTAGTAGAAGGTGCTATTCTAAGATGTATGGCATCATTCTGTTGCAGTCACTGCAGTATTGTTAGCTGTCATAGCTGATTGTCGTGGATCTAAAGGTCTTGCTTCCTATAGGCAGTCTTAGCATAGTGGTCTTCATTTTAATGAGCAAAAGGTGGCATTCTCAAGGAATTCAACAATTGACCTTTTCAACTTGTTTGTCAGGTTTCAATAATGGTTTAAATAAAACCAGGGAGCAGAGATTGACAGTCCTTTACTCAGATCTGGAGGTTTGAGAGCTAGTGAATTTGAGGAGGAGGCTGTTTTGATTTGCTGGATGGTTAGCTCAGTGCTGGATTTTTAAGACTTTAAATGTTTTTTCTCTTTCATGCTTAAAATGAAAACTGTGGGAAGGGAAGGGAAGGGTAGTTTTTTTTTCAGGAATGTTTTTTTTTAGAGCTGCTTTTTTTTCGGCCTGGGTAGTGTTGAACAGTGAGACTTAGAGATTCTGGTAAAAAGTTCTTTGAAAATTGCATCACAGGTGGACAGGGTGGTTAAGAAGGAGTTTAGCATGCTTGCCTTCATTGCTCAGACCATGATTATAGGAATTGGGACATCATATTGAGATTGTATAGGATGTAGGTGAGGTCACTTTTGGAGTATTCTATACAGTTCTGTTCGCCCTGCTACAGGAAGGATAGTATTAAATGGGGGTAAAAAATTACCAGGATGTTGCCAGGACTTGAGGGTTTGAGTTATAAGGATAGGTTGGATAGGCTTTTTTCGCTGGAGCATAGTGGGTTGAGGGAGACGTATAGAGGCTTATAAAGTCATAATGGCTATAGATAGGATAAATATGAAAGACTTTTTTTTCCCTAAGGGTGTTGGGGGGTGGGTCGTCAAAACTCGGGACATATTTCTAATATGAGAGGAGAAAGATTTAAAAGGGACCACCTTGTCATCCAGAGGTGCAGTGAACTTTCAGAGGAAGTGAAAGATGTAGGTACAATTATAATATTTAGAAGTCATTTGGATAGGTACACGGATTGCAATGGTTTCGAGAAATATCGACCAAATGCAAGCAAGTGAACTAGTTTAGTTTGGGAAACTTGGTCAGCATGGACGAGTTGGACTGAAGGGTCTATTTCTGTGCTGCAAGACTGTATGACTCTATTAATATGAGCTGAAAGTCATCTCAACACATGTTTTTGCACAATGTTGAGGACTAGAGTTGTGATGGTTGCAGCCAGTTCATGTTATTTGTTTTCTTGCTTGTTGGAGATAGGCATTTCCCTGAATTGTGGTTATCAGAGATTGCTATGACCATGTGAGGTGGGGTGAATCTGGTTTTCTCCCTTTCACTCTCCCATATTGGCCGAAACAACAGATGTTTCAAAACATCTACAGAGGAACCTTGATTATCCGGCATTCGAATAATCGAAGTTTGGATTATCCGAACAAGATCAGAAGATCCAGATGCGTGGCTAACTATATTATCTGGCATTCAATTAACTGAATGAAGTACTCCTTGCCTATGCCCTTCAGATAATAGAGGTTCTTCTGTATATAGTTTGAAGCTATGGCTGTCTCCAATTGACGTGTAATTAACTGATTCATCAGAAACAATTGCAAGATTTTTCCATACTGAAAAAATTTATTGCTTTCTAACCACAAAAAAAAGGTGTGACCCAAACTCACCTCTCTTCTCCAGCTCTTTTAACTTCTTTGGGTTCTCTCCTCAGTTTTGATGGTTAGACTCCAGCCCTTTTCCAATTTTGAGTGATATTTCTGAGCCACTCACAGATTCTGTTGCCCCATAGGATTCTTAAACTCTTCTCTGTTCTGATTCTCTCTGTCCCTTCCTACTGACTTCCTCCAGCTTTTCAAGCCTCTTTACAGAGTCCTTTTCTTTTTTGGGCATATTATGATCATGGCCAGATTTTTCCCCACTGCAATATCCATCCTTAAAAGTGGCAAGCATGGGACTATCCTTAGTTTTATCAGGTCCAGAACAGTAACTTTTTTGAGTGGTAGCAGATCCATATATTTTCTTGCAAATGCACTGAAATTGAACTTATTTCCAGGTAAAAAAAA
>NW_025209614.1:15068-17000 GCF_004010195.1 Chiloscyllium plagiosum
TAGTATTCTGGGCTGATCTTCATTCCCCTAAACATCATCAAGCACAGAGAGTATCCACTCCAGCTATTGCCTCCTTGGTTTCGAAGTTATCTTGATGTTCATAAATTAGCTCCCATCGCTCGCTCTATTAAACATTGGCTTTTCTTTAGAAATTATTATCTCTGGAAGTTTAATTTTTAACAGTAAATCAGTTATGCTCTCTATTAAAAGTAGGGCAAGAAAAATTGCATGTGAAGTGATCGTGCACAGTTGTACAGAATAATTAAAGTTGGATATGTTCTCATGATAGGTCACAATGTCTGCCACTTACCTCCTGATGTTGATACATCAGTGGATGTCAGGGTAGGTTTTGAGCTGATGGTTACCACTGTTGTGTCCACTGAAGTCGACTCCATTGTCGAGTCCTCAGTTGTTGTCTTTGTTTCTGTTTAAGATAATTTTCATGGTGTCAGATTTTAAACTGTTACATATGGAAAGGGACTTGTGCATCTTTTACATACACAGAAACCCCAAACCCAGACTGAGTTTGCATTAATCCAGGCTGCACTTTCTCTGGAAGTAAAATGGTAACTGTCTCACTGTTCAGGACAGGCACATTGGCAGCTTATTACATTGGGACTATCTCTGTGCTGTGGGGTGAGCGCATAAAACTCAGTCAGAAGCTCATTAACTCAACGCCAGAGTTACTGCCAGCTGATCCAGGCTGGAGGTCAGCACTGCAGAGGGAGTGTTGCAATATCGACACTCCAAAGTGACATTACTTTGTGATTGCTTCATAGTCACTTGTTGGAGAATTGGATCTAACTGTGTTATTGCTTCAGAAGCTGTTGAACCATTGATTATATCATTGGCTAAACTTCATCTCCAAAATACCATCAAGAAGAGACAGTATCAATTCCACATATTTCTCCCTTGTTTTCTAAGTAATCTTGATGTTCATAAATTGGCTCCCATCACTTGCTTTGTTAAACATTGGCTATACTTCAGAAACTCGTCCCACTGGACATTTAATTGTTTACAATAAATTTGTCATGCACTGAATTAAAATTAGTGCAAGGCAAATTACAGGTGAAGTGGTCGTGTACCAGTCTCTCAGAGACAAATTACAATTGGATATGTTCTAACGATAAGTCACAATGTCTGTCATTTACCTCCTGATGTTGACGGATCAGTGGGTGTCAGGGTAGGATTTGAGCCGATGGTTGTCACTGTTGTGTCCACTGATGTAGCCTCCATTGTCTCAGTTGTCTTTGTTTCTGTTTAAGATAAATTTCATGGTGTAAGATTTGATACTGAATGCAGGTTTTTCAATCATTTCATCCTGTTTCCACATCAGAATGACATTCTGTTCAATGCTACGGTTTGATGTCAATTTCCATTTGTTACAAACGGAAAGGAAGTTGTGCATCTCTCACACTCCTCTGACCTAGACCGGGTCTAACATTCTTTCATACTTTCCACTGGATCAACTCTGGAAAGATAATTCCACTGGAGTGAGGTCGAGGAGAACAGCACGTTCTCGACAAATTCAGGATAACAACAAGGAGAAATGTATTTTAGTCTGAAAATGATGAGTCTTTATTGTGCACAATGCAACTGAGTGCAGAAGGCTCAGTCACTGAGTGTGTTCAAGAATATGATCAAAATATTTCTATATGTTAATCGCATCAATTGCTGCAGCAAGAGTCCAGGGAACGAGCATTGAAAACAGGTAAGGCACAATTTTAATTCTGTTGGAAGAGGCTAAATGGGCTGAAGGCCTCATCCTCTTACTGTCACTTATGCTCTTACGGTCATGTAGCAATCCTGACTGCTTTACACTAAAACGCACATCTCCAGTACGCTTGGTCTGGAAGTAAACTGGTATCTGTCACAATGTTCAGGAAAGGCCCATTGGCAAGCTTATTACACTGGAACTCTCTCTGTGCTCTG
>NW_025209615.1:0-428 GCF_004010195.1 Chiloscyllium plagiosum
TGATCATTAATTCAGAGACAGGGTTCTGTTCTGGCGACTTGGGCTCGAATCCCACTGTCGTAGAGATTGAATTCAACTTTGAAAAATCTGGGGTGACGAGTCATATGGGGGTCAGATTTACTGGATTAATTTAACTGAAATGGAAGATGAGTTCTGGCTTTGACTACAGTCCTCACTGAAAGCCTGAAAATACAGGGCCTACTCATAGGAGAAAGTGAGGACCGTAGATGCTGGAGATCAGAGCTGAAAAATGTGTTGCTGGAAAAGCGCAGCAGGTCAGGCAGCATCCAAGGAGCAGGAGAATCGACGTTTCGGGCATAAGCCCTTCTTCAGGAATGAGGAGGGTGTGCCAAGCAGGCTAAGATAAAAGGTAGAGAGGAGGGACTTGGGGGGAGGGGCGTTGGGAATGCGATAGGTGGAAGGAGGTT
>NW_025209615.1:998-17000 GCF_004010195.1 Chiloscyllium plagiosum
AAGTGCCTTTTTGCGTCCTGTCGGAAACCTAATTGTCCTCTTGAACAATGACTGACTGGAAGCATTCAAGAATTTCCAGAGACTTCTGGTGGCTTGGTTGTGTATGCCAGAATTCCAGATTGACACTCACTTCACTCACTTGAACATTACGTGCCTTTTATCTTTGGCCAATAATGGTTAGCTCATGGAGGAAAAGCAAAGTTGTTTTTTCTCCCAAAAGTGAATCTGAGAATTTTTTCCCCTTAACCCAAAACATAAAGTTTTTTTTGAAGGCTAAAATTAATGTTTGCATTGCAAATTTGACTATTAACCAGTTTGATATTTTGTTTATTAATCCTAACTTATTCAATACAATCAGATGGTAAGAACTTTCTCATTTAAAACTGAGATTGAGTCAATACATGACTTGCTATATTTAGAACCAGGTAAAATATTTTTACAGAAATTTATTTTGTACAAGAAAAATGTTCACCTGTCTACTAGTTAGACTAGAGAGAGAGAGAGAGAGCACTCCTCGCATCTTGGTCATAGGTGAAAATTTTAATTTTGATTCCTGAAGGAGTGGGCAATGTGTTTCTTTCTTTGGGTTCCATTCATTTCTGCCAATTCTATTCTAGCACATTGTAATAAATTCACAGGAAGTTGAGCTAAACTTGTCGAACTGAATTATTGCAGACACGTGGACACTTTTGATCCATGCTCTTGGTTAAATCTACTGAAGAAATTTCTGGCCGACTTGTGAGATGCTTTTTTAGCAACTAGTCATTATGGCCTTAACACGTCATGTACTACTTGCAGGTCTAATTCTTCAGTATCACTTGGTAATGCTTGGAGTGTCACAAGAGAATTCCTAATAGATTTTGTATATGTGCAGCTTCCAAAATTTTGTTTCTATTTGCTGTGCTCATTCAATGTTGAATGGAGTTATGTATTTAACGCAATTTAAATGGAAAACGTCCTATGAAAAATTTGATTCTGACTTTGGTTTAAGGTTCAGCTTGATTTTTCGTCACTTTGCCATTTTAAACTACTGCCCAATGCAGATGGACTGGAAATAAAATTCCATGGCTGCCTTTGTACGGACAGAAAAATGGCAGAAGTATATATTCAGGCTTTGGAAAATTTGCGAGGTAATCTGTAGGCCAGAGATTTGTTGAAGCAGCATAGTCTGCAGGTGCCCCTTGGCACTATATGAGACTCCCTAGTGCAGCTGACTCTGATAAAATGCTCAGGAAATTGAATTTTTCCAAAGCGGTATTACCCTGCTCCTGCAACTCTCTCGAAAAGCATCTATATTTTGGGGGTTTCAATTTTAACTTACTGTAACTTAATAGTTGTACAGAATGAGAAACCTTTTCTAAATTCTGGGAAACTATTAAGTTGACCTGTGAGTCACTGCTGACCAATCCTGTCATCAGTGGGACGCAAGATCACTTGACTTTAAATCTCTAACCAGGTCTGAGACCAACCCACAGGACCTTCTTGGCTGAATTCAACACCTTCCTCAACCACCAGACTTGATACCCCTCTTCTGCCTGATAGAAGAGAATATAACTGGGGTGAGAGTAGTTGCTTTCCTGAGGCAGCAGAAGATTATTAGATGGAATCAATGGATGAAAGGATGGTTTGAGAGATGGACTGGGCTTTGTTCACAATTCTCTGTAGTTTCTTGTGATCTTTGAACAAGCTGTTGCCAAACCATGTTGTGCTCCTTTTGGGTAGGATGCTTTCAGTGGTGCATCTATAAAATTGGTAAGCGGGTTTGTCAACGTGCTGAATTTCTTTAGCCTCCTGAGAAAGTGGAGACATTGTTGTGCTTTCTTGACTGTCCTGTTGGTGTGGCTGGACCAGGGCAGATTGTTGGTGATTGTCACTCCTGGGAACTTGATGCTGTCGACCATCTCCACCTCTGCGCCATTGATACAGACGGGCATACTCTCCACTCCACTTCTTGATATCAATGACCACCTCCTTCATTTTGCTGATGTTATTGGAGTGATTGAGTGCTTAGCGGTATGGTAAGGTGTAAAGACAATTTCTTTTCTGTATTCTTTCTCACTGTTGTTTGAGATCCAACCCATAACAGTGGTGTTATCAGCAAACTTGTAAATGAAGTTGGGGTGGAATTTGGCTGCGCAGTCGTGAGTATTTAAGGAATAGCGTTGGGGCTGTGTATGTAACCTTGTGGAGCACCAGTGTTGAGGATTATGGTGGAAGGGGTGTTGTTGCCTATTTTTACTGATGCGTCAGGAAGTTGGGGGATCATTTAGCTGTGATCTAGGTCTGAGTTTGTTTGGAATAATGGTGTTGAAGGCAGAACTGTAATCAATAAGTAGGTATTGATATAGGTATCCTTGTTATCCAGATGTTCCAGGGAATGAGTGTAGGACCGGAAAGATTACGTCTGCAACAGGTCCACTCCACCGACTTGTAGGTAACATTCTTTGGAGTTCTACACTATCCTCTTATTACAGTTCTTCCAAATTCCGTGTCGTCTGCAAACTTTGAATTGATCCCTTCATGTTAAGATCTATATTTAATATGTATCTGGAAAAGCAAAGGTCTCGATTTTGACCTTTTGGCACAATGATAAACTTGCCTCTGGCTCAAAAAAAATCCATTGCTCTGTTTTCTATCACCCAAGTCATTTTTGTACCCATGTTGCTACTGTCCATTTTTTTTTTTAAATATACTACACCTAAACTCTGTAGTGCTGTATCAAAATCTCTTGGAAACCCCATGGATACTGCATCAACACATTATGTAACTTCCATTGATCTTTTATTACAACTTCAAAAGCTTGAAGTTTCTTAAACACTTTGTTTATCTTAAAAAAAAAGTTTCCTTTTTTATTAAAAAGTCTATCTTCTCTCAACTTTAATATGCCTCCTAGTTTTGAATGCCCCAGCAAGGGGAAAAGACCCTTGCTATTCACCTTATCTATGCTTCTCATTTTTTTTGAACCTCCTATACTGTCACTCTTTCACCTCCTGTGCTCCAATGAAAAACATCCCACCCTCTCCTTCTACCTCAAACTCTCCATTTCCAATAACATCCTGGTAATCTTTTCTGAACCCTCTCTAATTTTAATAATGACTTCCTACAGCAGGATGACCAGAACTGCACAGTGCTCCAGAAGAGGCCTCACCAACTGCTTGTATAACCTTAACATTATGTTTATCAGATTGACTTTTTTTTTTAACCATTGTTCTCATGTTTCCTGGTCTCTTAATTTGTTGTTCAAGAATCAATTTCAGCTTACCACCGTTGGTATTTAATATTCTTTATTTTCTTCTTTTCCATCTTTTGCAATGTTTAGTCATAGCCCCTGGTTTATTATTGTTTAAAAAAAATCTCGATCTTATTTGACTCTTCTTCCTTGATAGATCCTTGTAATTTGTTTCTGTTGGTGATTCATGGTGGTGGTATTTCTGTCTTTTCTAGTTTGTATTTTGATTGTTTCATTCACAAATGATAAACTTACTACTCGGCCTAGCAAGATTCTACTCTGCATATTCCATCTTGAATCTGCTTTGGTCAGAATAGTGTTTCCATCTTCATAAAATTAACTTTTGAGTTCTTACGGCTATTTGTGTATTGTTATAATTATATAGTTCATGTGAAATTTTGTCCAGTCTCCATCATCACTCCTCAGCATTTGATGACAGTTTCCTCTTTTAACTCTGATATTATTTATTTAGCTCCTCGGGAAATACAAAAATGAAATGCATTCTAGATTAGTGGTGCTGGAAAAGCACAGCAGTTCAGGCAGCATCCAAGGAGCAGGAAAATCGACGTTTCGGGCAAAAGCCCTTCATCAGGAATAGAGGCAGAGTGCCTGCAGGGTGGAGAGATAAATGAGAGGAGGAGGGGGGGGGGGAGAAAGTGGCATAGAGTACAATAGGTGAATGGGGGTGGGGATGAAGGTGATAGCTCAGGGAGGAGGGTGGAGTGGATAGGTGGAAAAGAAGATAGGCAGGTAGGACAAGTCATGGGGACAGTGCTGAGCTGGAAGTTGGGAACGGGGTAAGGTGGGGAAAGGGGACCTAGTAATATCCATACCCCATTAACCAATATATAAAATAAATTCAATAGAAATCTGGAATAAAAAGCTAATCTAATGATTGTCAAAAAAAATCTGGTTCAATAATATTTTGTAATAAAGGAAATCTGCAGTCTTTACTTGGCCTGGCTTGCATGTGATGCGAGGCCACTGCAATGCGATTGACCTCTAACTGCTATCTGGGTAATTAGGGATGGGCAATAAGTGATGGCTTAACCAGTGATGCTACATTTCATGAACAAATATAAAAAAATATAAAAATGCAAGTCATCTTTTTCATCTCTATTTGCTCACATGTGCCGACCACTGGCCTTTATGATGGCCTTTAATATTACCTCCCTTTGTATAAAGGAATCCATTTAAAAGAGAAAAAACTGTGTTTTGGAACTGTGCATTGACAGGCCAAGCTTGGACACAACAGGATTGTAGCCTCCTGTTTAGATGACTGTTAACCACTAAGGAACTCTGGGGTCAACCTAATTTTAATCAAACATTGAGCTTACATTTTTATTGCACCTGATTTGGCTGCTGATGGGAAACTTTAAAAGATATGCTTAAAGTTAACTGGTTGCATATAAAGGAAAAACCCATTTTATTTTAGAATGCTGAAAATGTTACAAATGATGCTCTATGCTTTACAAAGGCATTTGAAGGTTATAATAAACCTGATATATAAAAATAGATATATTTCCATTGGAAGCAAGAGAAAGTTCACTAGGGTGATTCTTCAGATGTGGACTTCAGAGTCTACATACCGTGCACATGTAAATAAGGGGCGACTTGGTAACAGAATACCTGCCTGTTTGGAGTTATTTCAGGCTACTGAAACAATGAACACGGTCTCCTCTACATTGGGGAGACAGGACGCCTCCTCGCAGAGCGCTTTAGGGAACATCTCTGGGACACCCACACCAATCAACCACACCGCCCTCTGGCCCAACATTTCAACTCCCCCCTCCCACTCAGCCGAGGACATGGAGTTCCTGGCCCTCCTTCACAGCCGCTCCCTCACCATCTGATGCTTGGAGGAAGAACGCCTCATCTTCTGCCTTGGAACACTGCAACCCTCTGGCATCGATGTGGACTTCACCAGTTTCCTCCTCTCCTCTTCCCCCACCTCACCCCAGTGCCAAACTTCCAGCTCAGCAGTGTCCCCATGACTTGTCCTACCTGCCTATCTTCCTTTCCACCTATCCACTCCACCCTCCTCCCTGACCTATCACCTCCATCCCCACCCCCACTCACCCATTGTACTCTATGCTCCTTTCTCCCCACCCCCACCCTCCTCTCATTTATCTCTCCACCTGCAGGCACTCTGCTTTTATTCCTGGTGAAGGGCTTTTGCCCGAAATGTCGATTTTCCTGCTCCTCGGATGCTGCCTGAACTGTGCTTTTCCAGCACAGTTCAGGCAGATTCTGAATCTAGAATCTGGTTTCCAGCATCTGCAGTCCTTGTTTTACCTATAAAAATGAAATGCAGTAGATTCTACAAAGTGCAAATATTGAAACTAATCAGGTTTGTATGCTGAGGGAAACAAATGTAAGTTTAAGGCTGATTACCTTTTCAGTAGAACATACATTTTTCGAAATGGCAGAAATTGGTATCAATTCTACAGTTATCACCTTTCGCACCTTCAGCACCTAATTCTGCATTTTAAACTCCCCTTGCCACCTTCCGTCTCTTCCACCCCAACATCACTTTGTACCATGCACCATCAACCTTTTTTCTTTGTCATCTAATCTCTCCTGCCTTCCAGCCTGTAAACTGGTAATATACAGCTTAGATTTATTTTTTAAAAATCACACAAATCATAGGTTTCTTTTGGTTTCTTGACTAATCAGTCTTCCTGAGAAACCTTTATGGTTATAAATGATTTTCATACTATAAACAAATGTAAGGCTGCCTTCAGAAATAACCTTGCTTCAAAGTACTGAGCTACTTAGTGTTGCTTCAAGTTATTTGCTTTTCACATGAAAACAAAGATTTGATGTAATGTGTTTTTTTTTAAAAAGGGGTATTATCTGTGGGGGGAGAAAATACATTATAAGACTTTTTTCATGGGAATAAAGCTTATCCTGATGGCGCATTGTGATTCAGTGTTGGCTTTTGTTGATTGTTTTGAATCTGTGCTGCACGAGACTTCATAACTTAGTGTGGGGAAAAAATAGCAAATCTAATAGAAGTGATTATGCCATAATTTAATCACAGCATAGTGATTGTTGCAATTCTTCTAAGGATGTTATTGCTTTTGTTAAAGTAAGTTAAATTGTGTTTTTTCTGAATCAATACAGCAGAGAGACAGACCCTTCAGCCCAACTGAACTAGTTCCCTTTGCCTGTGCTTGGCCCATATCCCTCTAAACCTTTCCAATTCATGTACCTGTCCAAATGCCTTTTAAATGCTGTAATTGTACCTGCCTCTGGCACTTCCACTGGCAGCTCATTCCATATACACCCCACCTTCTTCATGAAAAGGTTGCTCATCAGGTCTCTTTTTTTAAATCTTTCCCCCTCACCTTTTAAACCTATGCCCTCCTGTTTTGGATTCCCCTACCCTGGATAAAAGACCTTGGTTCTTCACTTTATCTCTGCCCTTCATGATTTTATAAACCTCCTGAAAGATCACTCCTCAGCCTCTTCTATATTCTCAGCAGGGGGGGGGGGAAGCGCGGAGAAAAGTCCCAGCTTATACTTAAACCCTCCATTCCTTGCAACTTCCTTTATAAATCTTTTTTGCACCATTTCCAGTTTAATAACATCCTTCCTTTAGCTGGGTGACCAGCATTGTACAAAGTACACTAAATGTGACCCTTACCAATGTCTTGGACAGCTGTAACATATCCTATACTCGTTCTGAACAATGAAGGCAAGTGTGCTAAACACTGCTGCCTTCATCCTGCGTGTGTGATGCCACTTCCAAGGAGCAATGTATCTCCATCCCTAGGTTTCTGTTCAACAACACTCCTCCACAGGGTCCTACTATTAACTAATATAAGTCCTGCCTTGATATGATTTAGCAAAATGCAACACCTCACATTTTATCTAAACTAAACTCCATCTGCCATTCCTTGGCCCCCACTCACCCAACTGATCAAAACCTGTTTTTATTCTGAGGGAATCTTTTTCACTGTCCACTATACCAATCATTTTGGTTTCATCAGCACGCTTTACTCCTATAATTCGCATCCAAATTGTTTATATAAATGACTAACAGCAGTGGATCCAGCACTTATCCTTGCAGTGCACTGCTTGTCACAGGGCTTCAGTCTGAAAACAAAACCATCTACCAACACACACTGTCTGCTACTGTCAAGCCAATTTTGTATCTAATTGGCGAGCTGTCGCTGGACCGCACATGATGTAACCTTACTTACCAGTCTACTATGTAGAACCTTGCCTACGTGGACTTTAGCAAGGCCTTCAACAACGTCTTCCACTCTGCCTTCATCAATCATCATAGTCACCTCTTCCAAAAAAAACTCAATCAAGCTTGTCAGACATGATTTCCCATGTTGACTACAGCTAATCAGTTCTTGCCTTTCTAAATGGAGATCTCATCTCTCAGAATCCCTCCCAACAGCTTACCCACCACTCTCATTCAACTCCACTGGTCTGTAGTTCTCTGGCTTTTCCTTATGCCTTTCTTAAACATTCCTGACCATTTCATAACAGCTCCTGAACCACCATTCTAGTCCCAAGTGTCCAAGAGTTTAGGTTCCTCACCATGTATTTAGTACAGCACATTATATTTAAATGTAAATAATCGTGGTTTATATTTTTAAATGATGCTACAGAAAATGTTGGAAGTAAGTATCCCTTGATCCTTTTATAGGACTTCACTTTGCCTTGCAGAACTGCCTTTGGCTTTCTGCCAGGAATTGGTGACATTATTTATTAATTTGCCGTCTCTTCCCCAAAGTCCTTTTGTAAATGCTTAACATCGTGATGGCTTGAATGGCAAGTTTACTATTTTGGGGGTGGGGGGTGGGTGGGTGAGGATCCTGAGAATATTGTGAATCCCTTTTGTGTTTTGTAGTCTAAATTTTCCTTAATTCTATTCTTCATTCCCTGTTTAAAATATTGCTGAGAGGTGTGTGGAGTAAGAGATTCAAATGGTTTTTAACAATGTGAGGAGCAGCTACGTCACCTGAACGATTTCTGCTGTGGATTTAGACAAAGTTGCCTGACCACTAGCTAATGGACATTGTCATCTGCCTACTTGAAAGAAAACATAATGGAGAATGCTTTGCTGTCTCCAGGAAACCACTGTGTTGTGGATTAAAAACAATAGAATTTGTACTGCTGGTGTGGAAGTCTTCCCCAGCATTTGCGAGATCACAAAGTTGTGGGTATATAGCGATGTTTTAGGGGGAAAAACAAACAGCAAGAGAAATCTGACTGAAATATGGAGCTAGTGGAAGAATGTACATTGTGATTTTACATGTGATTGAAATGGTTTGTATAATCTGATTTCTTAAAGATTTTCCTTCTTTCTTTGTCTTTCAGGTTTGGGCAGCATGAAAAAACGCCGATACTTTAAGCTGCTCTTGATGGTGGTGGTTGTCCTTTTGTTGTCCTACTACTACTTGTATGACAAAATTAAATCTAGTAGGTATGTTATTTTTCCAATGCTTATTGTTCATAATATGAATATACAACTGTTTTATGAAGAGTGGAGTGCTGTTCCCTTGTGGAACATACTGATATGACTCAATGCCCTATGTTCTAAACCATATATGATAGTGAGGACACAGTCAAAATGTATTCTGTTTTTGCTTCAGGGAATGGTAGTGAAACAAAACAACTGGATTGAGAGATTTATTCATAATCCATTTCAGTATCTTTATTTCAGTTTCTTCAAATGCTGCTACAGTTAAAATATCCCTAGTTGATGTAAAAGATCTGCTCTCAACTTGGCAGGTTTATTCAAGGATCTTTGTTGAACCTTCAGTATATGTGTTGTTTTTTTTCGCTGCTTGCACTTCTCTTATTAAAATGCTCCTCCCTTCCCCTGTGCTATTTCAGCTTTTTAATGGATGCTTAATGGTTCAGTGCCCATGTTATAACCATAATGGATCTGTACTACAACTGCTACAGCTTCCTATTTCTAGGGGAACGTTGGTGTTTTTCATGGATGGCAAGAGACTATCATCTGAAGGAGGGTTGTGGAACTTTAGTATCATTTTAGTACCTCTGAAGTGGATGGTAGTAAGTAACTTGGTTATATTGTGCAAGGCATTTCACAGCATTTGACATGTCACTCTTTGTTTAAGGTGACATGTTGTGGTAAACAATTTGATGCATCGCAGATGGATGTCCACAAGCCACTTGACAAAGCTCCACTTAGCTGAGCTCAATACTTTATGAATTCACAGTTAATCTTGGCTATGATGCCAGTAATGAAATAATGATAACCTGTCTGATTTAGTGGTGCTCATAGGTGTGCCATTATTAGATGTGAAACCCAGTCTGCTTGGTGGGGGAAGAAACCGAAGGAGGAAGCTGCAATGCCTAAATATTTAATGCCTGACTTCTAAGGTATAGTGACTGATTAAAATTTCACATTTGTTTATTTCAAACTCGGTGGCTGTGGGGGAAGTCTTTAAAATACAAATGAAAATGAATGTGCACTGGTTCTAGCTTTTGGCAGAGTATTGAACTCTGCACATGCTGTTTCAGTTTTGTTGTTCTTTTAATGGCAGCTATAGGTTTTATGATGCACTTCAAGTAGTATGGAAAGCATGGCTTAAAAGTATGTTATTTAATCATTGAATTAATTCTAGTATGTTTTAGGTATTGTGGTGTTTGAGCCTTGCTGGCTTTAGTTGGAGTATGTATTTTATTTGGCTATATAAGGTGCAAAAAAACTCACACCCACAAAAGGACTTTGGTTATTTGCCAGTTTCTATAAATGGACTATGAAGATCAAATAGGAAAAGCTCAAACTGTAACAAGAACCTCCGAAGTGCAAAATGCTGATCTTGGTGCTTAAGGGAATTGTTTGTTTGTATCAACACCAATCATCAGATTAAATTCCACAGTTTGCTAGGTAATCAAAGAGCAGCTCTGCATCAATTCTTGGGCATTTTTTTGTGAATCTGCCGGTCCTTTTGATTAACCCTTTTTGACCCTCTGGTTATAGTTCAAGATCAGCCCATATGGGAGCCTTTATAGTGGTGAAGCTATCTCCAAGGAGCTTGTGTTTCTTCGTGCCTGATACCTACTTGCCCATCAACTGTCCTTAACCCCTCTCAAAGGCTTAAACTCTTGTATACTAGAAGACTGCTGTAACCCTTTTATGTGCCTAGACAGGAGTCAAGATGCTTCCACCTGACAAAACTGTTCATAGCATAATGGTTCAACCCTTCCCTGTTTCTCAAAACCTCTGTTCCCAAAGCAAAAGTGGAATATTTAAGATGTTTATGATGCAGTGTATTCATTGGATCTTTTCTTTTTCATTCCTTCTGTGCTCAAATTCAGCCTTGCCACATGGTATTTCCTTCCTCTTTCTATCTTTTATGCTTGGTGTCACTTAACTAATATATGTTTTTAATAGTTTTAGTTTGTGTCTAAATTGTGTAACCCCATTCAATAGGTCTTGGCTCTACATGTTGATTTTCTAAGCGATAAAACTATTTTCCCTGGAAAGAAGCTGCGTATTGGCTTCCCAGCCTTTGGGCTCGGGTCTACTTGAATGGTTGATTATTTTTTTTAAACCTTGAGCACTGCAGCTGCACAAATAAGCCATGCCTGCAGGTGCAGTTTAAGTGTGCAGTGGCCCTTCTGTTGCGGTTATTTCAAAGCTGATGGTCTCGAACTACATGGAATGTAAGTTGTGACAATAATTTTAGCATCAACAGAAGTCTTGAGTCAGGTTTTGTGTCTTGAAACAAACTGGGAAAGGAGACATGGGGAGATCACCAAACCAGGGAGGCAAAGGCAGTAACAAATTGGGCACAAAAGCGATAGAGCAAGTAAGAGAAACTGGAGGAGAATGAGCTCCCTTTTTTTTTGCCTGTTTTCAAGTTTTAGAATGTACTTCATTTTGGGGTGGAGTTGGGCATTAGTGATTTGGACTAGGTTTAGTTTTAGTTTAGTTTATTGGTTTTACAATCTGCTATGCGTTAAAAACAAAATTGTGCAAAAACTTTAGTGTCTCAATGGCTTTGCGAGTATATTTATATCTCATTGTAGAGACTTCATGTGGTCTTTTTATTTAATAATCATATTGAAGCATTTTGTTTTCCTTTTGATTTATGTATACATGTAATTAATCTTTCAAAATCAAAAAGCCAACTATTGTTTTGGGCATTAAGACATCAAATTAAAGTGTGTACAGTAGCATTGCAAAAGGTGGGAAAATCACTTGGTTAGCAGTGTAATTTCTAGCTGATTAGTGCGTCTGGGCTCTAGAGATACTAATGGTTGGATGTTTACAGCATTCTACTGTTAATTTTCAGTCTTCCATGTAATTTGCTTACTGAATACCTTAAATTTGCTTCCAGTCATAATCTGCTTGCCTACCTATGCATTTTTTTTACGAATTCATAAGTTTTTGCCAATCTCTCAAATTCTGTCGTCAAACTCTAGTTGATTGATTTGCTGAACAGCAATCTGATGGAGTGGCCTTAAAAGAACCATAGCGCTTTAGCACAGTAATAATACTTGTACACTACATATGGTGTCTTCCGTCCTTCCACAAAAAGCAATGATACTTGTTATAGGGATGTATTGTACGTGCTTAAAACAAAATGACCAATTTCTGCTCTCACAAAATGGCCAACAAACAGAAAGAGGCAGCCTGCCTTAGAATTAAAACACAAGATGACTGGCAGACAATAAATAAGACTCTCAGTTTGTTCTAGCCAGCCTTTTAATTAAAGAAACTGACAACATCTTTGAACAAAGTTACACTAAGGCCATGAGTGCCCCATTCCAGATGGTACTGATAAGGGCATGTCTCTTAATCCTAGCCCTCATTAATAAAAGTAATTTCCCCAGTAAATGAGCGCCAAGCATTAAATAAACCTAATCTCCTCCTCAAGTCATTACCAGGACAATAGTTAGTTATTTTGTAATTGTTTCTTTGAAACAAATTCCTCTTCAATAGGTTCTAGCTAGAAATTCCCTTGGAAATCATGAGGATATTTTTAATGCTAAAAACTAAACACATACAACCAACACTTTTATTAAAGTATTAAAGGAAAAACATTTAGACCTAGGTGTAAAGTTAGTTAGCTTCAGGAAATACCATCATGTGCCCTGAACAAAATAGATTGCTTACAGTCCTTAATCATTAAAGTACTAAGAGTAGGTAAAGCTTTAACCTTACACTTCATAACTAACTTCCTAACAAAAATCCATATTACAAATCTTAGAGCAACTGGTTGAAACTAACTGGATTTTGTAGTTTTGTACGCATAATTAGGATAGTGGAAAATTTCAGAGGGATAACTGAATTTGATAAAGGCAGCATATGAAATACAATAAATCAAATTCAAACTATCTCTACAGATAAAGCCAGCGAGCAATACACTTTTGAATGCAAATGAATAGGATGCATAGAAAGATCCCAAAGCCTCGAGATTATAGTGTCTGTTAAACACCATGAGATCATGGGAAGCTGAGGCTGGTCAAAACAGGTGTCTATCATCGATTAGGTGTCTTACCAATTTGGATGCATGGATTAGGAGGGAAACACTCAAGTTACATTATATGTAATCATTGTAATGCTGTAAATAGTATTTTTACACACTTCTATATGTGTTTATGTCGTTTATCTATCTTCTTATCTGAGCTAAAGATTAAGCCAATAATTGAGTTTGTGCCAGATTCAGGGAAAATCCTCTGGCCCTCTCCCTGCTTTAATTGATTTCTGCATTAATTAACTTCGAGGTGCCTGCATACTGCCTGCCTGCCTCCTGAGTCTTCATTCCCTATCAGGGAAACATGCTCTTATACTTTGGTATCTGAATGTTTGTTTGTTGGCTTAGCTTTTCTATTTGCTCACATCAGCTCAATGCAGGTGACTTTTATGGCAAATGCAGGAAAGGAGTGTGATATAGTCAAGTCACTGATGCCACAATGCCTTATTTCCTAGTGATTTTTACAGCAACTTGAACTTCCTTCTGCAGTTTACTGGAGCGAAGACTGAAGATCTTACAATGTAAGTTACTTAACTCGCCTGAGGCAAATCTTATCATGTTTTGAAATGGCTAAGTATTAAGGAATATATACACATTTCAAAGGAATAACCATTGTAGTTATTGTTAAAATTGGAATGGATTGCTATCCAGTACAATGGAAGTGCTGAGAAAGAAAACAGACAAATTCCTGATTTGAATCCAGGGAAGTGAATTTGACACCATTAGTACATTTTGAACTTCTTTCTAAGAGACAACTCTGTGGCCTGAAAGGAATAGGAGGAATAGAATATCACTAGTGGAACACCTGATTGCAATGAGGTTAAAGGTTGAAGACCGTCACTCCTGTAGTCAAGATATAGATGGGGAAAAAAACCTAAAGTGCTCATTGAATAATCGAAAGTGTGATCGTATTGTCAGAGTGACAAGAAGCTTGAATTGCGTTCCCTTGAAGATTTCAAACTAGCAGCTCAATAGTAGAGCCAATGAGATTGTAGATCAAGCAGAGCCCATAAAATCCAGCCCAAAAAAATGGAAGGAGTTTAGAGGACCATTATGTTGAAGCCACAGTATCTTTTAGAAACTTCAATTAGAGAACTTTGAAAGTTCACCAGACTGAAGAATTGATGGTGCATCTTTTTATGTCTCAACCTGAGAAAAAGCATGATAATGGATGCAATATCCTGTTGCTACAAGGCAAAGCAGTTTCAATGAAGTTGTATCAGGTTCCTGAGGCAGAGACAAGACCTTCTGAGAGATCCAGACACCGATGGAACTTAGGGTAGTAGAATCTCCCAGTGAATTGTTCAAAATCTGTCGTGATGGCATCAAAACCTAATGGATCACAGAGTAATGATACCAGAAAATTATAAGTCACCCATCTAATTTTTATCATGTGGACAAGCTATTTGTAGGTCTGTAAAATGCTAACTTCGTGTCCACCCTAAATGATACCAAAATGTGTTGTCAGATAAGCTTTAATGTATCCTGCCAGAGTATGCAAAACAGGACATGAGCACCTTGACACCTGTACCAGGATCCAGGTCTGATGCCATTTATGTTACATAGAACTGCTGCCATCTTTCAGCAGTTGAATTGAAGTTTGAAGCAGTGTGCCCAGTACAATACTGCAGGTCTAAATGATATTGTAAGTAATTGAGGGTCTTCTCAGCAGAAGTTAAAAGTAGCACTGAGTAGAGTGGTGAGGTGGTGTAATGGAGTCTCCATCAGGAGGCTGTGACTTGGGGAAGGTACCGAGCAGGGGAGCTCAAACAACTGAGTAGATCCTCTCTCTGAAGATAAGGATGTCTTTTTCAGAAGAGCTTTCATGAAAAGGAAAGCAAGGCAAACAATAAATTTAATCAGCCGCATGTCATTTTTTCAGCCTTAATTCCATGTAAATATGGTTTTCTTTCTTTTGTGAAGATTTGATGCTAGTGGAATAAAAAATTACATGTGGATTTAAAACTACACCCTGGAGGTGGTAATGTCCTGAGCCCAATATACATATGGAGGATGAAATTGCAGGAGGAGTATGGGGTCACAGCGTTAAGCACTCAGAAGGTGCACTTTGGTTTTTGAACCTTTTTTACAGTTATTTTTGAGTAAGGCAGCAGTTTGGCCCACCAGGGGAAGCAATTGCCTTTTCGGAAATATTGTGCCTTACACTGGGGATCACTTGAAGCCATGGTCTTTGCTGTTTGGGTGCTGCACGAAGACTGGCAGTCAGTTTGCTCAGTTGACTAGTTTGCAACACTCACAGCATGAGTTCAATTCCGTGAAGGTTGAGGTTGCCGTGAAGGTTTCACTTTCTAAACCTCTTCCCTTGCCTAAAGGGTGGTGACCCTCTGGCAACCACCACCAGTGTTCTCTGGCGCCCCGCCCTCTCTCTCTCGCTCTCACCCCCGCCCCTCACCCCCCCCTCTCTCACTGTTCAGTCCACCCCATTTAGCATGGTGATTGCCACACAACACAGTGGAGGGGATTCTCAGTGTGAAAACAGGAGTTGATCTCTACAAGGACTGTGCACTGGACACTCTTATTGATATTGTCAGGGACAGATGCACCTGCAGCTGGCAGATTGGTAAGGATGTAGTCAAGTATGTTGTTCTCTCTTGTTGATTCCCTCACCACCTGCTGCAGACCCAGTCTAGCAGCTATGTCCATGAGAACTTGACCAGCTCGAACTGTAGTACTGCTGGTAAGCCATTCTTGGTGGTGGACTTTGAAATCCCCCATCCAAAGTATACTTTCTGCTCTTGCCATCCTCAGATTTTTATCCAAGTGTTATTCAACGTGGAGGGGTACTGATTCATAAGTTGGAGGAAGATGGCACGTGGTAACCAGCAGGAGGTTTCCTTGCCTATGTTTATCCTAAAGCCATGAAACTTCATGGGGTCCAGAATCAACATTGAAGACCCCCAGGTCAACTCCATCCCAACTATATACCACTGTTGGGTGTGTCCTGCTGGTAGGTAAAGGACATATCTTGGGATGGTGATTGTGGTGTCTGGGACATTATCTGTCAGGTGTAATTCCATAAGTATGAATATGTTGCTTGACTAGTTTGTGAGACACCTCTCTTGGTTTTGGCACTGCCCCCCAAATGTTAGCAAAAACGACTTAACAGGACCAACAGGGCTGTTTTTGCTGTTGCCTAGGTCGATGCCAGGTGGTCCATCCAGTTTCATTTCTTTCTTGAGGCAATAATTGTTACATCTCATTGGCTTGCCAGGCCATTTCAGAGAGCAGTTGCGAGTCAGTCATATTGCTGTGGGTCTGGTGTCACATGTCAGC
>NW_025209616.1:0-1947 GCF_004010195.1 Chiloscyllium plagiosum
CCCACTATCAATGTTCCTGTGTGCTACTGTAGACCAGAAACTCAACTGGGCCAGCTGTATAAATAGTGTGGGAACAATCCTAGGTCAGAGACTATGAATGCTGCCATGAATATCTCACCTGACTCCTTGACGTCAGTCACCATTTACAAGTCACAAGTCAGGAGTATGATAGAAATATTCTACATTTTTGGATAAAATCATCTTCAACAACACTCAAGAAGCTTGACACAATCCAGGACAAAACAACTGGCTTGATTAGCTCCCTATCACCACATTAAAAATTCACTCCCTCCACGCAGTGAAATAATGTGTACCATTCAGTAGATGCTCTTTAGTTATTTCCTAACTCTCCGTTATTAGTACTTTCCAAACCCATGAAGGTAATTAACTAGAATGACTAGTTTAGTAGATGCATGGGAACACCACTGCAATCTTTCCTCAAAGTCACATACCATCCTTATTCATATTCTCTGGCATTTAGAAGAGTGAGAGGTGACTTAATTTAAATGTTTAAGATCCTGAAGGGACTTGTAGGTGGATATGGAAAAGATGTTTCCTCTTGTGAGAAAATATCGATCTAAGAGTGCTGTTTACAAATAATTGGTTGTCCAATAAAGACAGATGAGGGAAAAAATCCTCAGAGGATTGTGAATCTTTGGAATTCCCTTCTTCAAAAGGCAAAGAGTGTAAAAACCTTAAATATTTTTAAGATAGGTAGATAGATTCTTGATTATCAAAGACAAGAAAGTTTTTTGGGTTTAGGCAGGAATTGGTATGCAAGAACTGATGTTAAAATCAGATCAGCCGTGATCTTATTGAATGATGGAACAGGCTGAAAGGGCCAAGTGCCGACTCTTATTCCTTGTTTGCATTTTCATATATTTACGTGACCATTTGTAGTCACACCTACACTGTTGCTGGATCAAAATGCTGCAGTTCCCATTCTAACCATACTGGTGGTGTAACTGCACATGACGTAGTGCAGTTGTTTAAGGAGGCAGCTGTCAGTATCTTCTCAAGGGAAATTAGTGACGGATGTCTTGAAACGGTTGAAGATGGATAAATCCCCAGGACCTGATGAGGTGTACCCAACAACTCTGTGGGAAGCTAGAGAAGTGATTGCTGGGCCTCTTGCTGAGATATTTGTATCATCGATAGTCACAGGTGAGGTGCCGGAAGACTGGAGGTTGGCAAACATGATGCCACTGTTTAAGAAGGGCAGTAAGAACAAGCCAGGGAACTATAGATCGATGAGCCTGACCTCGGTGGTGGGCAAGTTGTTGGAGGGAATCCTGAGGGACAGGATGTACATGTATTTGGAAAGGCAAGGACTGCATGGGAAATCATGTCTCTCAAACTTGACTGAGTTTTTTAAAGTAGTAACAAAGTGGATTGATGAGGGCAGAGCAGTAGATGTGATCTATATGAACTTCAGTAAGGCATTCGATAAGGTTCCCCATAGGAGACTGATTAGCAAGGTTAGATCTCATGGAATACAGGGAGAACTAGCCATTTGGAAACAGAACTGGCTTAAAGGTAGAAGACAGAGGGTGGTGGTGGAGGGTTGTTTTTCAGACTGGAGGCCTGTGACCAGTGGAGTGCCATAAGGATCGGTGCTGGGCCCTCTACTTTTTGTCATTTACATAAATGACTTGGATGCGAGCATAAGAGGTATAGTTAGTAAGTTTGCAGATGACACCAAAATTGGAGGTGTATTGGACAGCGAAGAAGGTTACCTCAGATTACAACAGAACCTGGACCAGATGAGCCAAAGGACTGGGAAGTGACAGATTGAGTTTAATTCAGATAAATGCGAGGTGCTGCATTATGGGAAAGCAAATCTTAGTTGGACTTATACACTTAATGGTAAGGTCCTAGGGAGTGTTGCTGAACGAATAGACCTTGGAGTGCAGGTTCATAGCTCCTTGAAAGTGGAGTCGCAGGTAG
>NW_025209616.1:16422-17000 GCF_004010195.1 Chiloscyllium plagiosum
TTCCTCATGTGTTCAGCCTTCCATTCCTGGGATAATTTTTGCGAACCTCCTCGAGAACCACTCCATGGTCAGTACATCCTTTCTGCGATGTGGGGCCCAAAATTGCTCACAATAACAATACTCTAAATGTGGTCTGACCAGGGCCTGTTAAAGCCTTTGAATTACATCCTGCGTTTATATTCTAGTCCTCTTGAGATGAATGCCAACATTGTATTTGCCTTCCTAACTACCAACTCAACCTGCAAGTTTACCTTCAGAGAAACCTGATCTAGAACTCCCAAGTCCCATTGCACTCCAGATTTCTGAACTTTCTATTCCTCTATTCTTCCTACCAAAGTGCATGACCTCACATTTTCCTACATTGTATTCCATGCCACCCTTTAGAGTCTCCTTTATTTTCTCCTTTAGTTTTGCTCTTGGTGCAGGTTGGAACAACAGGGGTCACAAATTATGCTGCTGATGTACAGAGCCCTGATTAGAATACATTTGGAGTGTGGCAACTTAAACGTTTTTCACTGTATTTTCTGTAAAAATAAAAGTGACAATAAATTACTGTTCTATTCCACTCTTAGCAGTGC
>NW_025209617.1:0-17000 GCF_004010195.1 Chiloscyllium plagiosum
ATTGATAGATATCTTAATGACATGAAAGAATAGAGAGCAATACCTCCAAGTTTGTGAATGACATTAATTTAGGAGTTACAGTCAGTTGACTGGATGACAGCCAGAGCATATAAAAGAATTGTCTTCAATTTTGGACAGTATATTCGAGGTATTATACATTAATTTTGCAAGGAAATGAGGAACAGATTCCCCAGCATTGTATTAAGGCTCCTCATTCCAGAGTAGGTCAAGGAAAATACAGTAAAAGACACTCTTGAATGTTTCTTTGAAGCAGAGCAGCATTTACAATAGTGGCAAAAAGGACTTGCTACTAATCTCTCAGAATGGTGGCAACTTGTCTATTAAGTTGCAACACCTCGAATCCCAATGCCTTAGTGATGAGACAGAATGATGGTAGAGAAGAAAAGAAAAGGAAACAAATCCTGCACTTCAGATCCCATTGGCTCATGTGTCCACTTTGCTCCACTTTGCTCCACGTGTCCAAAGATTGATGGGTCAAACATCAATATGCGCGGTCACATGAAAAGCATCGGTACAAGTTCATGAGTAAATATCTATCATCGAAACAAGGGACAAATTGATGAGGTGGTTTCCTGGGTTAAATGCCATTGCCAGTAACATCAGCTCTGAATGTTGCCCTATACATTAGCTCACATAACATAACCCCAAAGATAGTGTTTTTATTGAGACAAATGTCTCGAAGTTTATTGATACTAAATATATACATTGCCATCTTATCACAGACATATACATAGTCTTGTTTTCATGCTTAGTAA
This sequence comes from Chiloscyllium plagiosum, assembly GCF_004010195.1. Lineage (NCBI taxonomy): Eukaryota > Metazoa > Chordata > Chondrichthyes > Orectolobiformes > Hemiscylliidae > Chiloscyllium > Chiloscyllium plagiosum. The sequence goes on from NW_025209617.1 coordinate 777, forward strand.
TGTTACTGTACATTATATACTCATAACTGATTGAACACACTACACTAACTGGCTCAATAGCACCGAAGGCAAGGTAGATACCTTTAATCAAAAACAAAAACAAAATCGTCTTGAATGCCTCTATGTGTGTTTCAGTAAATTTTGCTTTCTTCTTACTTTGGTATTTCTTGCAAATTGTCCTGATGCGTCTAAGATGAAAATTTCAACAAAATGTTATTTTTTTCCTAGCAAGACATAAATGTTTGTGTGACATTTATTATACTGTTTTTTGTGAAGCCTTCCTGTGAACAATTTGGCTATAATGGTCCATAATAACATAGGGTCAGAAGTTAAAAATCATGATTTTTTTTTGGCAGATAAGCAACCTAGTTCCAAAACATCTACTTTCAGGTTTAGCAGGAGTGTAAAAAAACATACTTGTTGAAATCAGGGATTTAATATTGTATGTAGATAGGTGCTTATTAGTGTAATTAATGTCTTTAGGAAACATAAATGAGACATTCTTAAATTGTTTATAATTCAGCTCTAACCTGAGGATTGCATGCTTCCCAGAATTTGGGAATCTGACCAGGGAAACTGATGAATTCCAGCAGTAGTTCAAATGGGTACTTAAACTTGACCTTATCTCAGCTCACTGATCATAGCTATTGTCTTGGTTCCCTCTGATTTGATTTATTATTGTCACATGTGCCAAGGTACAGTGAAAAGTGCTGTCTTAAATATTTTACAGACAGATCATACTATACAAATACAAAGTCCATCAGGGTAACTGAACAGAGTGCATCAGGGTAACTGAACAGAGTGCATTGGGGTAACTGAACGGAGTGCATCGGGGTAACTGAACAGAGTGCATCAGGGTAACTGAACAGAGTGCATCAGGGTAACTGAACAGAGTGCATCAGGGTAACTGAACAGAGTGCATCAGGGTAACTGAACAGAGTGCATCAGGGTAACTGAACAGAGTGCATCAGGGTAACTGAACAGAGTGCATCAGGGTAACTGAACAGAGTGCATCAGGGTAACTGAACAGAGTGCATCAGGGTAACTGAACAGAGTGCATCAGGGTAACTGAACAGAGTGCATCAGGGTAACTGAACAGAGTGCATCAGGGTAACTGAACAGAGTGCATCAGGGTAACTGAACAGAGTGCATCAGGGTAACTGAACAGAGTGCATCAGGGTAACTGAACAGAGTGCATCAGGGTAACTGAACAGAGTGCATCAGGGTAACTGAACAGAGTGCATCAGGGTAACTGAACAGAGTGCATCAGGGTAACTGAACAGAGTGCATCAGGGTAACTGAACAGAGTGCATCAGGGTAACTGAACAGAGTGCATCAGGGTAACTGAACAGAGTGCATCAGGGTAACTGAACAGAGTGCATCAGGGTAACTGAACAGAGTGCATCAGGGTAACTGAACAGAGTGCATCAGGGTAACTGAACAGAGTGCATCAGGGTAACTGAACAGAGTGCATCAGGGTAACTGAACAGAGTGCATCAGGGTAACTGAACAGAGTGCATCAGGGTAACTGAACAGAGTGCATCAGGGTAACTGAACAGAGTGCATCAGGGTAACTGAACAGAGTGCATCAGGGTAACTGAACAGAGTGCATCAGGGTAACTGAACAGAGTGCATCAGGGTAACTGAACAGAGTGCATCAGGGTAACTGAACAGAGTGCATCAGGGTAACTGAACAGAGTGCATCAGGGTAACTGAACAGAGTGCATCAGGGTAACTGAACAGAGTGCATCAGGGTAACTGAACAGAGTGCATCAGGGTAACTGAACAGAGTGCATCAGGGTAACTGAACAGAGTGCATCAGGGTAACTGAACAGAGTGCATCAGGGTAACTGAACAGAGTGCATCAGGGTAACTGAACAGAGTGCATCAGGGTAACTGAACAGAGTGCATCAGGGTAACTGAACAGAGTGCATCAGGGTAACTGAACAGAGTGCATCAGGGTAACTGAACAGAGTGCATCAGGGTAACTGAACAGAGTGCATCAGGGTAACTGAACAGAGTGCATCAGGGTAACTGAACAGAGTGCATCAGGGTAACTGAACAGAGTGCATCAGGGTAACTGAACAGAGTGCATCAGGGTAACTGAACAGAGTGCATCAGGGTAACTGAACAGAGTGCATCAGGGTAACTGAACAGAGTGCATCAGGGTAACTGAACAGAGTGCATCAGGGTAACTGAACAGAGTGCATCAGGGTAACTGAACAGAGTGCATCAGGGTAACTGAACAGAGTGCATCAGGGTAACTGAACAGAGTGCATCAGGGTAACTGAACAGAGTGCATCAGGGTAACTGAACAGAGTGCATCAGGGTAACTGAACAGAGTGCATCAGGGTAACTGAACAGAGTGCATCAGGGTAACTGAACAGAGTGCATCAGGGTAACTGAACAGAGTGCATCAGGGTAACTGAACAGAGTGCATCAGGGTAACTGAACAGAGTGCATCAGGGTAACTGAACAGAGTGCATCAGGGTAACTGAACAGAGTGCATCAGGGTAACTGAACAGAGTGCATCAGGGTAACTGAACAGAGTGCATCAGGGTAACTGAACAGAGTGCATCAGGGTAACTGAACAGAGTGCATCAGGGTAACTGAACAGAGTGCATCAGGGTAACTGAACAGAGTGCATCAGGGTAACTGAACAGAGTGCATCAGGGTAACTGAACAGAGTGCATCAGGGTAACTGAACAGAGTGCATCAGGGTAACTGAACAGAGTGCATCAGGGTAACTGAACAGAGTGCATCAGGGTAACTGAACAGAGTGCATCAGGGTAACTGAACAGAGTGCATCAGGGTAACTGAACAGAGTGCATCAGGGTAACTGAACAGAGTGCATCAGGGTAACTGAACAGAGTGCATCAGGGTAACTGAACAGAGTGCATCAGGGTAACTGAACAGAGTGCATCAGGGTAACTGAACAGAGTGCATCAGGGTAACTGAACAGAGTGCATCAGGGTAACTGAACAGAGTGCATCAGGGTAACTGAACAGAGTGCATCAGGGTAACTGAACAGAGTGCATCAGGGTAACTGAACAGAGTGCATCAGGGTAACTGAACAGAGTGCATCAGGGTAACTGAACAGAGTGCATCAGGGTAACTGAACAGAGTGCATCAGGGTAACTGAACAGAGTGCATCAGGGTAACTGAACAGAGTGCATCAGGGTAACTGAACAGAGTGCATCAGGGTAACTGAACAGAGTGCATCAGGGTAACTGAACAGAGTGCATCAGGGTAACTGAACAGAGTGCATCAGGGTAACTGAACAGAGTGCATCAGGGTAACTGAACAGAGTGCATCAGGGTAACTGAACAGAGTGCATCAGGGTAACTGAACAGAGTGCATCAGGGTAACTGAACAGAGTGCATCAGGGTAACTGAACAGAGTGCATCAGGGTAACTGAACAGAGTGCATCAGGGTAACTGAACAGAGTGCATCAGGGTAACTGAACAGAGTGCATCAGGGTAACTGAACAGAGTGCATCAGGGTAACTGAACAGAGTGCATCAGGGTAACTGAACAGAGTGCATCAGGGTAACTGAACAGAGTGCATCAGGGTAACTGAACAGAGTGCATCAGGGTAACTGAACAGAGTGCATCAGGGTAACTGAACAGAGTGCATCAGGGTAACTGAACAGAGTGCATCAGGGTAACTGAACAGAGTGCATCAGGGTAACTGAACAGAGTGCATCAGGGTAACTGAACAGAGTGCATCAGGGTAACTGAACAGAGTGCATCAGGGTAACTGAACAGAGTGCATCAGGGTAACTGAACAGAGTGCATCAGGGTAACTGAACAGAGTGCATCAGGGTAACTGAACAGAGTGCATCAGGGTAACTGAACAGAGTGCATCAGGGTAACTGAACAGAGTGCATCAGGGTAACTGAACAGAGTGCATCAGGGTAACTGAACAGAGTGCATCAGGGTAACTGAACAGAGTGCATCAGGGTAACTGAACAGAGTGCATCAGGGTAACTGAACAGAGTGCATCAGGGTAACTGAACAGAGTGCATCAGGGTAACTGAACAGAGTGCATCAGGGTAACTGAACAGAGTGCATCAGGGTAACTGAACAGAGTGCATCAGGGTAACTGAACAGAGTGCATCAGGGTAACTGAACAGAGTGCATCAGGGTAACTGAACAGAGTGCATCAGGGTAACTGAACAGAGTGCATCAGGGTAACTGAACAGAGTGCATCAGGGTAACTGAACAGAGTGCATCAGGGTAACTGAACAGAGTGCATCAGGGTAACTGAACAGAGTGCATCAGGGTAACTGAACAGAGTGCATCAGGGTAACTGAACAGAGTGCATCAGGGTAACTGAACAGAGTGCATCAGGGTAACTGAACAGAGTGCATCAGGGTAACTGAACAGAGTGCATCAGGGTAACTGAACAGAGTGCATCAGGGTAACTGAACAGAGTGCATCAGGGTAACTGAACAGAGTGCATCAGGGTAACTGAACAGAGTGCATCAGGGTAACTGAACAGAGTGCATCAGGGTAACTGAACAGAGTGCATCAGGGTAACTGAACAGAGTGCATCAGGGTAACTGAACAGAGTGCATCAGGGTAACTGAACAGAGTGCATCAGGGTAACTGAACAGAGTGCATCAGGGTAACTGAACAGAGTGCATCAGGGTAACTGAACAGAGTGCATCAGGGTAACTGAACAGAGTGCATCAGGGTAACTGAACAGAGTGCATCAGGGTAACTGAACAGAGTGCATCAGGGTAACTGAACAGAGTGCATCAGGGTAACTGAACAGAGTGCATCAGGGTAACTGAACAGAGTGCATCAGGGTAACTGAACAGAGTGCATCAGGGTAACTGAACAGAGTGCATCAGGGTAACTGAACAGAGTGCATCAGGGTAACTGAACAGAGTGCATCAGGGTAACTGAACAGAGTGCATCAGGGTAACTGAACAGAGTGCATCAGGGTAACTGAACAGAGTGCATCAGGGTAACTGAACAGAGTGCATCAGGGTAACTGAACAGAGTGCATCAGGGTAACTGAACAGAGTGCATCAGGGTAACTGAACAGAGTGCATCAGGGTAACTGAACAGAGTGCATCAGGGTAACTGAACAGAGTGCATCAGGGTAACTGAACAGAGTGCATCAGGGTAACTGAACAGAGTGCATCAGGGTAACTGAACAGAGTGCATCAGGGTAACTGAACAGAGTGCATCAGGGTAACTGAACAGAGTGCATCAGGGTAACTGAACAGAGTGCATCAGGGTAACTGAACAGAGTGCATCAGGGTAACTGAACAGAGTGCATCAGGGTAACTGAACAGAGTGCATCAGGGTAACTGAACAGAGTGCATCAGGGTAACTGAACAGAGTGCATCAGGGTAACTGAACAGAGTGCATCAGGGTAACTGAACAGAGTGCATCAGGGTAACTGAACAGAGTGCATCAGGGTAACTGAACAGAGTGCATCAGGGTAACTGAACAGAGTGCATCAGGGTAACTGAACAGAGTGCATCAGGGTAACTGAACAGAGTGCATCAGGGTAACTGAACAGAGTGCATCAGGGTAACTGAACAGAGTGCATCAGGGTAACTGAACAGAGTGCATCAGGGTAACTGAACAGAGTGCATCAGGGTAACTGAACAGAGTGCATCAGGGTAACTGAACAGAGTGCATCAGGGTAACTGAACAGAGTGCATCAGGGTAACTGAACAGAGTGCATCAGGGTAACTGAACAGAGTGCATCAGGGTAACTGAACAGAGTGCATCAGGGTAACTGAACAGAGTGCATCAGGGTAACTGAACAGAGTGCATCAGGGTAACTGAACAGAGTGCATCAGGGTAACTGAACAGAGTGCATCAGGGTAACTGAACAGAGTGCATCAGGGTAACTGAACAGAGTGCATCAGGGTAACTGAACAGAGTGCATCAGGGTAACTGAACAGAGTGCATCAGGGTAACTGAACAGAGTGCATCAGGGTAACTGAACAGAGTGCATCAGGGTAACTGAACAGAGTGCATCAGGGTAACTGAACAGAGTGCATCAGGGTAACTGAACAGAGTGCATCAGGGTAACTGAACAGAGTGCATCAGGGTAACTGAACAGAGTGCATCAGGGTAACTGAACAGAGTGCATCAGGGTAACTGAACAGAGTGCATCAGGGTAACTGAACAGAGTGCATCAGGGTAACTGAACAGAGTGCATCAGGGTAACTGAACAGAGTGCATCAGGGTAACTGAACAGAGTGCATCAGGGTAACTGAACAGAGTGCATCAGGGTAACTGAACAGAGTGCATCAGGGTAACTGAACAGAGTGCATCAGGGTAACTGAACAGAGTGCATCAGGGTAACTGAACAGAGTGCATCAGGGTAACTGAACAGAGTGCATCAGGGTAACTGAACAGAGTGCATCAGGGTAACTGAACAGAGTGCATCAGGGTAACTGAACAGAGTGCATCAGGGTAACTGAACAGAGTGCATCAGGGTAACTGAACAGAGTGCATCAGGGTAACTGAACAGAGTGCATCAGGGTAACTGAACAGAGTGCATCAGGGTAACTGAACAGAGTGCATCAGGGTAACTGAACAGAGTGCATCAGGGTAACTGAACAGAGTGCATCAGGGTAACTGAACAGAGTGCATCAGGGTAACTGAACAGAGTGCATCAGGGTAACTGAACAGAGTGCATCAGGGTAACTGAACAGAGTGCATCAGGGTAACTGAACAGAGTGCATCAGGGTAACTGAACAGAGTGCATCAGGGTAACTGAACAGAGTGCATCAGGGTAACTGAACAGAGTGCATCAGGGTAACTGAACAGAGTGCATCAGGGTAACTGAACAGAGTGCATCAGGGTAACTGAACAGAGTGCATCAGGGTAACTGAACAGAGTGCATCAGGGTAACTGAACAGAGTGCATCAGGGTAACTGAACAGAGTGCATCAGGGTAACTGAACAGAGTGCATCAGGGTAACTGAACAGAGTGCATCAGGGTAACTGAACAGAGTGCATCAGGGTAACTGAACAGAGTGCATCAGGGTAACTGAACAGAGTGCATCAGGGTAACTGAACAGAGTGCATCAGGGTAACTGAACAGAGTGCATCAGGGTAACTGAACAGAGTGCATCAGGGTAACTGAACAGAGTGCATCAGGGTAACTGAACAGAGTGCATCAGGGTAACTGAACAGAGTGCATCAGGGTAACTGAACAGAGTGCATCAGGGTAACTGAACAGAGTGCATCAGGGTAACTGAACAGAGTGCATCAGGGTAACTGAACAGAGTGCATCAGGGTAACTGAACAGAGTGCATCAGGGTAACTGAACAGAGTGCATCAGGGTAACTGAACAGAGTGCATCAGGGTAACTGAACAGAGTGCATCAGGGTAACTGAACAGAGTGCATCAGGGTAACTGAACAGAGTGCATCAGGGTAACTGAACAGAGTGCATCAGGGTAACTGAACAGAGTGCATCAGGGTAACTGAACAGAGTGCATCAGGGTAACTGAACAGAGTGCATCAGGGTAACTGAACAGAGTGCATCAGGGTAACTGAACAGAGTGCATCAGGGTAACTGAACAGAGTGCATCAGGGTAACTGAACAGAGTGCATCAGGGTAACTGAACAGAGTGCATCAGGGTAACTGAACAGAGTGCATCAGGGTAACTGAACAGAGTGCATCAGGGTAACTGAACAGAGTGCATCAGGGTAACTGAACAGAGTGCATCAGGGTAACTGAACAGAGTGCATCAGGGTAACTGAACAGAGTGCATCAGGGTAACTGAACAGAGTGCATCAGGGTAACTGAACAGAGTGCATCAGGGTAACTGAACAGAGTGCATCAGGGTAACTGAACAGAGTGCATCAGGGTAACTGAACAGAGTGCATCAGGGTAACTGAACAGAGTGCATCAGGGTAACTGAACAGAGTGCATCAGGGTAACTGAACAGAGTGCATCAGGGTAACTGAACAGAGTGCATCAGGGTAACTGAACAGAGTGCATCAGGGTAACTGAACAGAGTGCATCAGGGTAACTGAACAGAGTGCATCAGGGTAACTGAACAGAGTGCATCAGGGTAACTGAACAGAGTGCATCAGGGTAACTGAACAGAGTGCATCAGGGTAACTGAACAGAGTGCATCAGGGTAACTGAACAGAGTGCATCAGGGTAACTGAACAGAGTGCATCAGGGTAACTGAACAGAGTGCATCAGGGTAACTGAACAGAGTGCATCAGGGTAACTGAACAGAGTGCATCAGGGTAACTGAACAGAGTGCATCAGGGTAACTGAACAGAGTGCATCAGGGTAACTGAACAGAGTGCATCAGGGTAACTGAACAGAGTGCATCAGGGTAACTGAACAGAGTGCATCAGGGTAACTGAACAGAGTGCATCAGGGTAACTGAACAGAGTGCATCAGGGTAACTGAACAGAGTGCATCAGGGTAACTGAACAGAGTGCATCAGGGTAACTGAACAGAGTGCATCAGGGTAACTGAACAGAGTGCATCAGGGTAACTGAACAGAGTGCATCAGGGTAACTGAACAGAGTGCATCAGGGTAACTGAACAGAGTGCATCAGGGTAACTGAACAGAGTGCATCAGGGTAACTGAACAGAGTGCATCAGGGTAACTGAACAGAGTGCATCAGGGTAACTGAACAGAGTGCATCAGGGTAACTGAACAGAGTGCATCAGGGTAACTGAACAGAGTGCATCAGGGTAACTGAACAGAGTGCATCAGGGTAACTGAACAGAGTGCATCAGGGTAACTGAACAGAGTGCATCAGGGTAACTGAACAGAGTGCATCAGGGTAACTGAACAGAGTGCATCAGGGTAACTGAACAGAGTGCATCAGGGTAACTGAACAGAGTGCATCAGGGTAACTGAACAGAGTGCATCAGGGTAACTGAACAGAGTGCATCAGGGTAACTGAACAGAGTGCATCAGGGTAACTGAACAGAGTGCATCAGGGTAACTGAACAGAGTGCATCAGGGTAACTGAACAGAGTGCATCAGGGTAACTGAACAGAGTGCATCAGGGTAACTGAACAGAGTGCATCAGGGTAACTGAACAGAGTGCATCAGGGTAACTGAACAGAGTGCATCAGGGTAACTGAACAGAGTGCATCAGGGTAACTGAACAGAGTGCATCAGGGTAACTGAACAGAGTGCATCAGGGTAACTGAACAGAGTGCATCAGGGTAACTGAACAGAGTGCATCAGGGTAACTGAACAGAGTGCATCAGGGTAACTGAACAGAGTGCATCAGGGTAACTGAACAGAGTGCATCAGGGTAACTGAACAGAGTGCATCAGGGTAACTGAACAGAGTGCATCAGGGTAACTGAACAGAGTGCATCAGGGTAACTGAACAGAGTGCATCAGGGTAACTGAACAGAGTGCATCAGGGTAACTGAACAGAGTGCATCAGGGTAACTGAACAGAGTGCATCAGGGTAACTGAACAGAGTGCATCAGGGTAACTGAACAGAGTGCATCAGGGTAACTGAACAGAGTGCATCAGGGTAACTGAACAGAGTGCATCAGGGTAACTGAACAGAGTGCATCAGGGTAACTGAACAGAGTGCATCAGGGTAACTGAACAGAGTGCATCAGGGTAACTGAACAGAGTGCATCAGGGTAACTGAACAGAGTGCATCAGGGTAACTGAACAGAGTGCATCAGGGTAACTGAACAGAGTGCATCAGGGTAACTGAACAGAGTGCATCAGGGTAACTGAACAGAGTGCATCAGGGTAACTGAACAGAGTGCATCAGGGTAACTGAACAGAGTGCATCAGGGTAACTGAACAGAGTGCATCAGGGTAACTGAACAGAGTGCATCAGGGTAACTGAACAGAGTGCATCAGGGTAACTGAACAGAGTGCATCAGGGTAACTGAACAGAGTGCATCAGGGTAACTGAACAGAGTGCATCAGGGTAACTGAACAGAGTGCATCAGGGTAACTGAACAGAGTGCATCAGGGTAACTGAACAGAGTGCATCAGGGTAACTGAACAGAGTGCATCAGGGTAACTGAACAGAGTGCATCAGGGTAACTGAACAGAGTGCATCAGGGTAACTGAACAGAGTGCATCAGGGTAACTGAACAGAGTGCATCAGGGTAACTGAACAGAGTGCATCAGGGTAACTGAACAGAGTGCATCAGGGTAACTGAACAGAGTGCATCAGGGTAACTGAACAGAGTGCATCAGGGTAACTGAACAGAGTGCATCAGGGTAACTGAACAGAGTGCATCAGGGTAACTGAACAGAGTGCATCAGGGTAACTGAACAGAGTGCATCAGGGTAACTGAACAGAGTGCATCAGGGTAACTGAACAGAGTGCATCAGGGTAACTGAACAGAGTGCATCAGGGTAACTGAACAGAGTGCATCAGGGTAACTGAACAGAGTGCATCAGGGTAACTGAACAGAGTGCATCAGGGTAACTGAACAGAGTGCATCAGGGTAACTGAACAGAGTGCATCAGGGTAACTGAACAGAGTGCATCAGGGTAACTGAACAGAGTGCATCAGGGTAACTGAACAGAGTGCATCAGGGTAACTGAACAGAGTGCATCAGGGTAACTGAACAGAGTGCATCAGGGTAACTGAACAGAGTGCATCAGGGTAACTGAACAGAGTGCATCAGGGTAACTGAACAGAGTGCATCAGGGTAACTGAACAGAGTGCATCAGGGTAACTGAACAGAGTGCATCAGGGTAACTGAACAGAGTGCATCAGGGTAACTGAACAGAGTGCATCAGGGTAACTGAACAGAGTGCATCAGGGTAACTGAACAGAGTGCATCAGGGTAACTGAACAGAGTGCATCAGGGTAACTGAACAGAGTGCATCAGGGTAACTGAACAGAGTGCATCAGGGTAACTGAACAGAGTGCATCAGGGTAACTGAACAGAGTGCATCAGGGTAACTGAACAGAGTGCATCAGGGTAACTGAACAGAGTGCATCAGGGTAACTGAACAGAGTGCATCAGGGTAACTGAACAGAGTGCATCAGGGTAACTGAACAGAGTGCATCAGGGTAACTGAACAGAGTGCATCAGGGTAACTGAACAGAGTGCATCAGGGTAACTGAACAGAGTGCATCAGGGTAACTGAACAGAGTGCATCAGGGTAACTGAACAGAGTGCATCAGGGTAACTGAACAGAGTGCATCAGGGTAACTGAACAGAGTGCATCAGGGTAACTGAACAGAGTGCATCAGGGTAACTGAACAGAGTGCATCAGGGTAACTGAACAGAGTGCATCAGGGTAACTGAACAGAGTGCATCAGGGTAACTGAACAGAGTGCATCAGGGTAACTGAACAGAGTGCATCAGGGTAACTGAACAGAGTGCATCAGGGTAACTGAACAGAGTGCATCAGGGTAACTGAACAGAGTGCATCAGGGTAACTGAACAGAGTGCATCAGGGTAACTGAACAGAGTGCATCAGGGTAACTGAACAGAGTGCATCAGGGTAACTGAACAGAGTGCATCAGGGTAACTGAACAGAGTGCATCAGGGTAACTGAACAGAGTGCATCAGGGTAACTGAACAGAGTGCATCAGGGTAACTGAACAGAGTGCATCAGGGTAACTGAACAGAGTGCATCAGGGTAACTGAACAGAGTGCATCAGGGTAACTGAACAGAGTGCATCAGGGTAACTGAACAGAGTGCATCAGGGTAACTGAACAGAGTGCATCAGGGTAACTGAACAGAGTGCATCAGGGTAACTGAACAGAGTGCATCAGGGTAACTGAACAGAGTGCATCAGGGTAACTGAACAGAGTGCATCAGGGTAACTGAACAGAGTGCATCAGGGTAACTGAACAGAGTGCATCAGGGTAACTGAACAGAGTGCATCAGGGTAACTGAACAGAGTGCATCAGGGTAACTGAACAGAGTGCATCAGGGTAACTGAACAGAGTGCATCAGGGTAACTGAACAGAGTGCATCAGGGTAACTGAACAGAGTGCATCAGGGTAACTGAACAGAGTGCATCAGGGTAACTGAACAGAGTGCATCAGGGTAACTGAACAGAGTGCATCAGGGTAACTGAACAGAGTGCATCAGGGTAACTGAACAGAGTGCATCAGGGTAACTGAACAGAGTGCATCAGGGTAACTGAACAGAGTGCATCAGGGTAACTGAACAGAGTGCATCAGGGTAACTGAACAGAGTGCATCAGGGTAACTGAACAGAGTGCATCAGGGTAACTGAACAGAGTGCATCAGGGTAACTGAACAGAGTGCATCAGGGTAACTGAACAGAGTGCATCAGGGTAACTGAACAGAGTGCATCAGGGTAACTGAACAGAGTGCATCAGGGTAACTGAACAGAGTGCATCAGGGTAACTGAACAGAGTGCATCAGGGTAACTGAACAGAGTGCATCAGGGTAACTGAACAGAGTGCATCAGGGTAACTGAACAGAGTGCATCAGGGTAACTGAACAGAGTGCATCAGGGTAACTGAACAGAGTGCATCAGGGTAACTGAACAGAGTGCATCAGGGTAACTGAACAGAGTGCATCAGGGTAACTGAACAGAGTGCATCAGGGTAACTGAACAGAGTGCATCAGGGTAACTGAACAGAGTGCATCAGGGTAACTGAACAGAGTGCATCAGGGTAACTGAACAGAGTGCATCAGGGTAACTGAACAGAGTGCATCAGGGTAACTGAACAGAGTGCATCAGGGTAACTGAACAGAGTGCATCAGGGTAACTGAACAGAGTGCATCAGGGTAACTGAACAGAGTGCATCAGGGTAACTGAACAGAGTGCATCAGGGTAACTGAACAGAGTGCATCAGGGTAACTGAACAGAGTGCATCAGGGTAACTGAACAGAGTGCATCAGGGTAACTGAACAGAGTGCATCAGGGTAACTGAACAGAGTGCATCAGGGTAACTGAACAGAGTGCATCAGGGTAACTGAACAGAGTGCATCAGGGTAACTGAACAGAGTGCATCAGGGTAACTGAACAGAGTGCATCAGGGTAACTGAACAGAGTGCATCAGGGTAACTGAACAGAGTGCATCAGGGTAACTGAACAGAGTGCATCAGGGTAACTGAACAGAGTGCATCAGGGTAACTGAACAGAGTGCATCAGGGTAACTGAACAGAGTGCATCAGGGTAACTGAACAGAGTGCATCAGGGTAACTGAACAGAGTGCATCAGGGTAACTGAACAGAGTGCATCAGGGTAACTGAACAGAGTGCATCAGGGTAACTGAACAGAGTGCATCAGGGTAACTGAACAGAGTGCATCAGGGTAACTGAACAGAGTGCATCAGGGTAACTGAACAGAGTGCATCAGGGTAACTGAACAGAGTGCATCAGGGTAACTGAACAGAGTGCATCAGGGTAACTGAACAGAGTGCATCAGGGTAACTGAACAGAGTGCATCAGGGTAACTGAACAGAGTGCATCAGGGTAACTGAACAGAGTGCATCAGGGTAACTGAACAGAGTGCATCAGGGTAACTGAACAGAGTGCATCAGGGTAACTGAACAGAGTGCATCAGGGTAACTGAACAGAGTGCATCAGGGTAACTGAACAGAGTGCATCAGGGTAACTGAACAGAGTGCATCAGGGTAACTGAACAGAGTGCATCAGGGTAACTGAACAGAGTGCATCAGGGTAACTGAACAGAGTGCATCAGGGTAACTGAACAGAGTGCATCAGGGTAACTGAACAGAGTGCATCAGGGTAACTGAACAGAGTGCATCAGGGTAACTGAACAGAGTGCATCAGGGTAACTGAACAGAGTGCATCAGGGTAACTGAACAGAGTGCATCAGGGTAACTGAACAGAGTGCATCAGGGTAACTGAACAGAGTGCATCAGGGTAACTGAACAGAGTGCATCAGGGTAACTGAACAGAGTGCATCAGGGTAACTGAACAGAGTGCATCAGGGTAACTGAACAGAGTGCATCAGGGTAACTGAACAGAGTGCATCAGGGTAACTGAACAGAGTGCATCAGGGTAACTGAACAGAGTGCATCAGGGTAACTGAACAGAGTGCATCAGGGTAACTGAACAGAGTGCATCAGGGTAACTGAACAGAGTGCATCAGGGTAACTGAACAGAGTGCATCAGGGTAACTGAACAGAGTGCATCAGGGTAACTGAACAGAGTGCATCAGGGTAACTGAACAGAGTGCATCAGGGTAACTGAACAGAGTGCATCAGGGTAACTGAACAGAGTGCATCAGGGTAACTGAACAGAGTGCATCAGGGTAACTGAACAGAGTGCATCAGGGTAACTGAACAGAGTGCATCAGGGTAACTGAACAGAGTGCATCAGGGTAACTGAACAGAGTGCATCAGGGTAACTGAACAGAGTGCATCAGGGTAACTGAACAGAGTGCATCAGGGTAACTGAACAGAGTGCATCAGGGTAACTGAACAGAGTGCATCAGGGTAACTGAACAGAGTGCATCAGGGTAACTGAACAGAGTGCATCAGGGTAACTGAACAGAGTGCATCAGGGTAACTGAACAGAGTGCATCAGGGTAACTGAACAGAGTGCATCAGGGTAACTGAACAGAGTGCATCAGGGTAACTGAACAGAGTGCATCAGGGTAACTGAACAGAGTGCATCAGGGTAACTGAACAGAGTGCATCAGGGTAACTGAACAGAGTGCATCAGGGTAACTGAACAGAGTGCATCAGGGTAACTGAACAGAGTGCATCAGGGTAACTGAACAGAGTGCATCAGGGTAACTGAACAGAGTGCATCAGGGTAACTGAACAGAGTGCATCAGGGTAACTGAACAGAGTGCATCAGGGTAACTGAACAGAGTGCATCAGGGTAACTGAACAGAGTGCATCAGGGTAACTGAACAGAGTGCATCAGGGTAACTGAACAGAGTGCATCAGGGTAACTGAACAGAGTGCATCAGGGTAACTGAACAGAGTGCATCAGGGTAACTGAACAGAGTGCATCAGGGTAACTGAACAGAGTGCATCAGGGTAACTGAACAGAGTGCATCAGGGTAACTGAACAGAGTGCATCAGGGTAACTGAACAGAGTGCATCAGGGTAACTGAACAGAGTGCATCAGGGTAACTGATGGGAGCACCTGATGCAGTAAAGTAGGTTGGAGGAGAGGCAGGTGAAAGCCCCCACTCCCAACGCAATACATATAGAGTCCCCCTTGACCTCACCTACCACCCCACTAGTCTCCGCATCCAGTACATCATCCTGAAACCCTTCCTCCAACTCCAACTAGACCCCAGCACCAAGAGCATGTTCCCCTCCCCACCCCTCTCTGCCTTCCGCAAGGACCGTTCCCTTTGATGGTCCTTGGTTTACGCCACTCTCCCCTGCAATCGGAAAAGATGCAAAACCTGTCAGTACACCAACTCCTTACCTCCATCCCTTGCTTCAAACAGTCCTTCCAGGTGAGACAGAGGTTCACCTAGTTTACTGCAGGAAGTACACCTGATGTGGTCTTCTCCACATCGGGGAGACCGAATGTAAACTTATGGAACAGTTCACCGAGCACGGGAGCTGCATGCTGTCTGTCTGTTGAGGAGCAATGGTCCCCTTGGTGAAAGTGAACATGGAAATGCAACAACCAGACCTTCCCCGGGGTGTGTTTTATTGCTTGACTCTCCCTTCATTGTTTTACACAATTTGTAAACAGAGAGCACTCTGAAATCAAACCAGGGAAGCGTTTGGGAATCACAATGTAGCGTTAATTTTACACAAGGTTACCTTCTCTTCCTACATACAGCCACTCTGTCAATGTTGCATTTCGTATGTTTATTGGCTGATGAATGTAAATAGACTGAGCTGCATTCTTGTGAGTTACAGGGGCCACTGGGATTATCCTGATTAAATTACTGCCTTATCTCTGGTGGTCAATGTTCTATTAATCTACAATTAAATAAATTCCTTTGAAGGTAATTGTAGCTGCAATATATCTGTCTCAGGCCCTTCGCCCTAACCAGTCCACACTGACCCTCCGAAGAGTAACCCACCCAGACCCATTTCCCTCTGACTAATGCACTATGGGCAATTCAGCATGGCCAATTCACCCAACTTGCACATCTTTGGACCGTGGGAGGAAACCCACGCAGAACGTGCAAACTCCACACAGACATTTGTTCGAGGCTGAAATTGAACTTGGGACCCTGATGCTGTGAGGCAGCAGTGCGAATCACTGAGCCGCCCCTGTTATAGCAGAGCTCTGTGCAGGTAGTGTCAGTCGCAGTGCAAACTGGCATTCTCATCAC
>NW_025209618.1:0-15518 GCF_004010195.1 Chiloscyllium plagiosum
GCAGAACCTGATATTGAACTTCCATTTGTGATAAGAAATGTGGGGAAATACAGGTTACATCATAATACTAATGCCCCAGTCAACACTCACCACAAACAAAAGTTCAATCAGGCATAAATATTGTTTTTCTTGAGAGCTCTTCTTGAGATTTTCTCAAAGGTCAGTTTTGGATTTTGATGAGCTATGTTTTGGTTTTTAGGGTCTCTTTTTTACCCTCATGAACATGCATTAGGTGCTCTTGAGAGGATTGATGTGGATTTGATGGGCTGAATGGCCTGGTTCCATGCTGTAGGGATTCTGTGATTCTAAATTTAAATTAACATGCGTGGTATTGAACTCACACAGAAGCAGAATAAGAAGAGTTCACCAAAATCTTCAATGATGAACTTTCCACTGACATTGAAGCCACAATGTACAAGGACAACATTAATTTATTAAATCTGTACGATTTAGATTGATGCAAAACAACAGGCATGAACTAACAACAAATGTTTTCTTTGTCATAACTGACAAAAAATCAAGTTCATCACCCCAAACATACCTTTCACAAACTGGTTGGATCACAATATCTCTATCAAGTATGTTCAAAGCAGAAGCATTTTCACCAGGCCGCTATTACCATTTTTACTGCATTTCTAATCTCAGGGCTTGATTTTAAAAGGTGTTTTCAATGAGGGCACCCACCCTGCTGACTTCCCACTTAATCTCTATCTTGCTGCTGTAACATAATGGGCGGATGGGTGCTTGAAATTGCCAGCCTGCCCACCATACATACATAGATAATTTATAGTCGAGAGTGTGGTGCTGGAAAAGCACAGCAGGGCAGGCAGCATCTGAGGAGCAGGAGAATTGATGTTTCGGGCAAAAGCCCTTCATCAGGAATGAGGCTGTGTGCCAAGGGGGTGGAGAGATAAATGGGAGGGGGTGGGATTGGGGGGAAGGTAGCTGAGAGTGCGATAAGAAGATAGAGGTGGGGGGTAAGAGAGGAAGGTGGAGCAGATAAGTGAGAAGGAAGATGAATAGGTAGGGTAGGTCATGAGGGCGGTGCCGAGTTGGAAGGTTGGAACTGGGATGAGATTGGGGGAGGGGAAATGAGGAAACTGGTGAAATCCACATTTATGCCATGTGGTTGGAGGGTCCCAACGCAGAAAATGAAGCGTTCTTCCTCCAGGTATTGGGTGGTTAGGGTGTGGCGATGGAGGAGGCCTAGGACCTGCATGTCCTTGGTGGAGTGGGAGGGGAGGTCGAAGTATTCGGCCATGGGGTGGTGGAGTTGATTGGTGTGGCTGTCCCGGAGAGGTTCTGTGAAGCGCTCTGCGAGTAGGTGTCTTGTTTCCCCAGTGTAGAGGAGACTGCATCGGGAGCAACAGATATAATAAATAACGTGTGGAAGTGTAGGGAAAACTCTGATGGGTGTGGAAGGCTCCTTTGGGGCCTTGGACAGAGGTGAGGAGGGGAGGTGTGGGCGCAAGTTTTGCACTTCTCACCACCCCCTTAGCTCACAGCCTCATTCCTGATGAAGGACTTTTGCTGAAATGTTGATTCTTCTGCTCCTCGGTTGCTGCCTAACCTGCTGTGCTTTTCCAGCACCACACTCTCGACTGCAATGTGTAGCATCTGCAGCCCTCACTTTCGGCGATAAATAATTAACAGTCAATTGAGCTTGTTAAGAGGAAACGTGTTGGCAAGGGAAACCTGATCCAAACGTCCTCCCAATCAGTCTGAGCGCTGGCTTATCCCTTAAGATGATATTCTTGCAAATTGCCCCAATAAATCCAAGACAGAAAACTTTGACAAAATGTCTTTTTTTTCAGCAAGAGTGTTAAGAATAATGCAGTGATTCAAAGTGTGAGGGTGAAGAAACCATTTGCACTGGTGAATGAATCCAGAACAAGAGGCTATAAATGTGAAAGATGGTCTCTAACAAATTACATAAATAATAAAGGAGGAATTTCTTCACACAGGCAGAGATGAGGACATTGAACTTGATCACAAATGGAAGGAGAGAACATTAAATATTTGTCAAGAAGCTTGACACAGGCAGGAAGGAACATGGGATAGACGAATAAAGGGGCAGAATTGGAAGAGGGAATTAAATTGCACAGAGCTTATCTGAAGCATAAACATCAGTCCAGACCAGTTAGGCTGAGTGGCCTGCTTCTCTGCTGATAGCTTCAACAAATTCTCTTGTGTCTTCCTCAATTGACCAGTACTCTGGAGTGAAAAGTGGCTGTTAGCAAACAGTGGGAAGTCACAGAGAGATTTGACCCTGTCGTCATCCCGAGTGTGCAGGAACACATGTATTTTCTGGCATGAGTTCAGAATAGTGATCAGGGATCTTACAGAGCTTTTCCCTTGTCAGCCCGGAATCGTGGACTGCATGAAACACATGATGAAGCATAGGGGACTCTGAGAGCTAACGTTAATGGGTGTAAATCTAAGGTAGCTGATTTCAGCAAACGAAGAATGGATGGTATTATGCAGATTAATTGCACAGTCACTTAGCCGACACGATGTTATTTATCTGGCTGCAGCCATGTGTAGCGACTTTAGATTGGATAGTCTGGTGATAGTTCCTGGAGACAATCCATCTGCACAGCCCACCATCCTTATTCATGAGTGATTGCTAATTAATTTCATTTCAAACACCAGAGATTCTATAGACATGGTAGTTAATTTTCTGTTGACTTTCTAGCTGGTGATGGATGTTCAATAAACCCTAATAATTATCCTCTGCAATGGGACTGGTTGTCTGGACAATCACAGCCTCCTGGATTAAACTTTGCCAATTAAGCTGTTGTATGTTAGAGTTATCATTCTTGTCACACTGAGGGGAAGCTGTGGGCCTTTGTTTTCAAACTAGTCCTGAGAACATTTTGTAAAGAACAATCCTTGTCAGATCAAACAGCACATGAAGAGGCTATTCAGCCCATCATGTCTACTGGAAATGTTCCGGATATCTATAAACATTCCATGAATGCTTTCCATCACATGGGCAACTAGGAATCTCCTGTGCTCTTGCTGTCTGCTGCTTACATGTATTGGATAGATTGGCAGGTCCAACCTGTTTGGCCAATTCATCAAAATCCCTTTGTCCTGCGTGTGGGAGAAACCTGAAGCTTCTGCATTAGGGGAGAGATGCCGCCCACCCTGCCACAAGAGCTCCTTGTGTCTCTGCTGTTGTTTCTGAATATTAAGCAAATAGACTCTTTGAACCCTCAGCATGTGCTGACACAGTATCTATTGTCAATACAGCCATCCTGTTCTTTGATTGTTTTCCTTTACTTTCTGAAAACCTCTTTCCATGAATATTAAGTGTCCAACCCACCCTCCATTGGATGCGTGTTTCCATTCTACTGCGGCATCATACCCCTTTGTTGCAAATCATGCCTGTAGCTCAGCGACTTACTACAATCCATATTACAAACCTATTCCAAGTGACTCAGTGGTTAGCACTGCTGCGTTTGGGGCCAAGGACTCAGGTTCAATTTCACCCTCGGGTCACTGTCTGTGTGGAGTTTGCACATTCTCCCCGTGTCTGTGTGGATTTCCTCTCACAGTCCAAAGGTGTGCAGGTTGAGTGGATCGGCCGTTGCTAAATTGCCATATACTGTTTAAGGCTCCGAATTTCCATTCCATTCACTCTTGAACAAGAAATGAGCTAAGACTCCCAATCTGAATTGTGCCTTGGGAGTAATTCTTAGCCCCATCCCTCACTGACTGCCTGTGAGCAGTGAATAAATCCCAATCCCTTCCTTCACCCCCTTGCAAATGGTCAATAAGACTGAGAGCCAGAAAAAGAAAAGAAAACAAAAGGTCAAACAATAAGAGAACGGTAGAGAGAACTAACAGGCAGAGACAGACAAAGAAAAAAAAGATGAGTGAATGAAGGAAGTTTACTTTTGTCATATTAGTGGAATAAAACGGTTTAGAATTCCTTTTAGGACAGGGCCCGCTGAAGTAGGACAGCAGCTACATATAGGTTGAGCGCCAGAGATAGCAGGAAGCTTGCTATGCAGCACAAAGACAAATGAAAAAAAGGCTTGCTTTGTTTGATACCCAACACTATTATAAATACTGCATTACAGTTTCACATCAAAAGGTATAAAAAGAGCAATGAAACACATGGAGACCATAACAAAGCATTAATCTCATTATGGGCACATGCTGGCTTTGCTGCACAGTCATAAATATTCATGATTGCACACAAAGTAACTTGAAGAGTCCCTGATTTTTCCGTTTTCAGTTTGACAGGAACAATGTGCAGTGGTTTCTTAGCAGTTTAGCAGGAGTGAAAAAGGGAATTTCAGAGTAGCATGTAATTTAATGACATCATTACGATAAACAAACTAGAGATGACAGCAAAAGGGATGGAAGGAGAAGGAGAGGCAAGTACGGAGAGAAAAAATGAGGAAGGGATGCAGTAAGACAAGGAGGGAGGGAGGAAGGGAAGGAGAGCCAGAGGGAGGGTTGGAGAGCAATCAGCACATGCTTGAGCCAAGCTGGGGGATGGTCAATGTAAGGTAATTCTCCAACCTACTCAATCCTGTCCTAGCCAGGTGAAGACAGGTTGGCTGGCTCATTAGACTGTGACAGATTTGTTTTTCAAAGGATACATTTGACAATGGAGTACTTAACTGTTTAAGTGATGTGATCATAAAATAACCAAGCTGACAAATTTTCTTGAGTTTAATACAGAAAAAAACAGACATATGCTATCTCATAGACAGACATGCCACACACTTGTACACACACACATATACATGCATACACACTCTAATTCACACACACACACACCCTACCTGAGTGGGAAAGGATTATTTGACCAAATTAGGATCCATAAAAGTCAAACAGATTTAATTCTGTTTCTTTGGAAGGGCTGTTGTGGTAGTGTCCCAACCTTCAGGCCAGGAAGCCCAGTTCAAGTCCCATCTGTCCCAGGGTGTGTCATAATATCTCTGAATAGGAAAACATCTTCAATTGGTAGTCTGGTGGCTTTCATGCTGAATCTAGTGGTCTTCAGGTTTCAGCATCAAGATGATTTAAATGATCATTTTGTTCTTGTGAAAGCATTGCTGTTTGGTTGAATCATTAGCAACACAGAAAGTGCCGAAATGTTAACTCTGCTTTCACTGCACAGATGCTGCCAGACCTGCTGAGCTTTTCCAACAGTTTCTGTTTTTGCTTCTGATTTCCAACATCCACAGATCTTCTGGTTTTTTATTGTGTTTTGACAATGTTGGTTTTGAATTTATGTTACAGTGAAAGTTTTAAAACTTGTAATCTTGCTGGGTTATTCTTCCAGCCATGCATGAGAAATTCAAATGTCTTTTTAAAATGCATTGATTTCTATGGGAATCGTAACATAGCTTACACGATGCAGGATAGCAACTTAGGATCATAGCTGCATTCCTCAGGGCATGTGGCTATGGGGCACTAGCTCAAGCACTGGAGAGTTTGATGAGTAATTGTGGTGTTGGAGACTTCTCTGCCTCATCCGAGGTTCAATGGTTTATTTATGTTGGATCTTTCTATCTTTATACTGAAATGGGTGTTATAAATTTACCTTACATTGAGAGTCATTGGAAAATCCTGAGTTGATTCATTTAGAAGAAGATTGGTCAATAGACCATCATTAACTGAAAGCAGGCCTGACAGTTTCAGCACTGTGACCAACACCTGCATAAACTGGATGTGGAACATCCCACAGGGAAATTGATATGTCTTGTGGCAGGTTAATAGCTGAAAATTAACAACCACAGAAAGAGGGGAAAGAGAGAGACAAGAAAGGAAAGATTAGACATTCAGAAGGCATGAGAGGGAAAGTAACTGTGCAATGTTGATGTTCAGATCTGCAAGGTTAGGAATACTGTGATAAGTAACTCAACTTCTGATACCCCAAAGCCTGTCCACTAACTACAAGGCTCAAGTCAGGAGAGTTTTGGAATACTCTCCACTTGTCTGAATGGGTAAAGCTTGCCACTATCCAAGGCAAAGCAGTGTACCTGATTGGCACTACATCCACAAGTATTCACTCCCTCCACACCGACATTCAGTAGCAGCAATGTGTACTATCTATAAGACGCACAGCAGAAATTCACCAAAGATCTTGAGATATCACCTTCCAAACCCATAACCACTTCCATCTAGGGCAGCAGATACGTGGGAACACCACACCCTGCAAATTCCCCTGTAAGCCACTCCCCATGATGACTTGGAAATATATCATCGTTCCTTCAGTGTCGCTGGGTCAAATGCCTGGAATTCCCTCCCTAAGGGCGTTGTGGGTCAACCTACAGCACATGGACTGCAGTGGTTCAAGAAGGCAGCTCACCACGACCTTCTCAAGGGCTACTCGAGATAGGCAGTAAATGCTAGCCACCCAGCGACACCCATATTCCACGAGTGAATAAAAATTGACTGCATTTTGAAGCTGCTTCTAAAGAGGTTTTGACAAATATGAATGACAAGTTATAATTGACGCGAGTATAAAATGTTGGGATGTTACTTGGGAGCATGAAATCTTGATTTTGTCCGTGATGTTTTCCACTTCTCCAAAATAACACTGAATAATCATTCCCTGAGAAGACTGTCAAAGTCGTTTCATAGAATGGCTCTTTGCTCAAACATTCAAATAAGCATTGAGATGCAGATTGGCTGATAGGGGAGAATCACCCTCCCCATCAGATCTGTTAAGACACAGTCAAAGTCTCAGTGCTGCCACCTGATGCTGACAAGTTATCAGTTGTGGGGAACAGACTGTTGCCTACCTCCTTATCGAGTGTAACTTTGCAAAGAAGGTCTGTGAATAAAAGTTCATTCTGATCATTATTAGAACAAAGAACAAAGAAAATTACAGCACAGGAATGGGCCCTTTGGCCCTCCAAGCCTGCGCTGATCCGGATCCTCTATCTAAACTTGTTGCCTATTTTCTAAGGATCTGTATCCCTCTGCTCCCTGCCCATTCATATATCTGTCTAGATACATCTTAAATGAAGCCATCGTACCCGCCTCTACCACTGGCACCCACCACCCTCTGCATGAAGAACTTACCACGCATATCTCCCTCACACCTTTCCCCTCTCACCTTGAACTTGTGACCCCCAATAATTGAGTTCCCCACTCTGGGAAAAAGCTTCTTGCTCCCCACCCTGTCTACACCTCTCATGATTTTGTAGACCTCAATCAGCTCCCCCCTCAACCTCTGTCTTTCTAATGAAAATAATCCTAATCTACTCAACCTCTCTTCCTAGCTAGTGCCCTCCGTACCATATTGTGATGTGCAACACTGTGTTATGCAGATAGTTCCAAGACATAGACCAACTGCTGTTGAAGATCATCAACTTGATGCAAGATGCTCTTTGGTGGTTCTGAAGCTTGTTGGTCTTCTTGCAGAAAGAGCCATTCCCAATCAATCGTTCACTGATGGATGAAGAGGCAACTTTGTGAGAGGCAGGTTCTGCCATAAAACGCATGCGTGAACTACCCCAATGACATTGTGGGCTTTTGCTTCCAGGTTCTGTGTCTGTTGTCAAGCCAAAATAGCCACTGGGCATCATAGTGTTGCGCGCAAGGGGAGTATCACTATTATTCTCTGTCATCAACTAGTGACTTCCAGGAACAGAGGTGGCTTTGTTGTTGGGCACATCCACAGGAATGAAGATCTGAACATTCATACAAATTAACAGCCCACTAGACCTTCATCCCTTCAAGCCTGCTCAACTATTCAATTCGATCACGGATGATCTATTTGTGTTCTGATTTCCACACTCCTACATACCTCTGATAATCCTTTATTCACTTCCTGAAAAACAATCTATCTACTTCAACTAAAAAAACTTCAATGCGCCCAGCTCCACTGCCTACTACCTCCTGAGTAAGAAGGTTCCAAAGTTGTACAACTCTCTGAGAGATAAAATAAAAGTTCTCCTGATCTCTGACTGTAAAGGGTGACCCCTAATTTTAAATCAATGCCCCTAACTGGTTTGGAAAGAATTAAAATCTCGACAGTCTGGAAACAGGCCATTTTGCCCAACAAGTCCACACTGACCTTCCGAAGAGTATCTCACCCAGACCTATTCCTCTACAGCTACTAATCTAGGTTTAACCCTGACTAATGCACCTAGACTACATATCCCTGAATAAAGTTAAAAATCAAACAACACCAGGTTATAGTCCAACAGGTTTAATTGGAAGCACACTAGCTTTCGGAGCGATGCTCCTTCATCAGGTGATTCCTGATGAAGGAGCGTCGCTCCGAAAGCTGGTGTGCTTCCAATTAAACCTGTTGGACTATAACCTGGTGTTGTTTGATTTTTAACTTTATTCAGGGATATGTAGTCTAGGTGCATTAGTCAGGGTTAAACCTAGATTAGTAGCTGTAGAGGAATAGGTCTGGGTGAGATACTCTTCGGAAGGTCAGTGTGGACTTGTTGGGCAAAATGGCCTGTTTCCAGACTGTCGAGATTTTAATTCTTTCCAAACCAGTTAGGGGCATTGATTTAAAATTAGGGGTCACCCTTTACAGTCAGAGATCAGGAGAACTTTTATTTTATCTCTCAGAGAGTTGTACAACTTTGGAACCTTCTTACTCAGGAGGTAGTAGGCAGTGGAGCTGGGCGCATTGAAGTTTTTTTAGTTGAAGTAGATAGATTGTTTTTCAGGAAGTGAATAAAGGATTATCAGAGGTATGTAGGAGTGTGGAAATCAGAACACAAATAGATCATCCGTGATCGAATTGAATAGTTGAGCAGGCTTGAAGGGATGAAGGTCTAGTGGGCTGTTAATTTGTATGAATGTTCAGATCTTCATTCCTGTGGATGTGCCCAACAACAAAGCCACCTCTGTTCCTGGAAGTCACTAGTTGATGACAGAGAATAATAGTGATACTCCCCTTGTGCGCAACACTATGATGCCCAGTGGCTATTTTGGCTTGACAACAGACACAGAACCTGGAAGCAAAAGCCCACAATGTCATTGGGGTAGTTCACGCATGCGTTTTATGGCAGAACCTGCCTCTCACAAAGTTGCCTCTTCATCCATCAGTGAACGATTGATTGGGAATGGCTCTTTCTGCAAGAAGACCAACAAGCTTCAGAACCACCAAAGAGCATCTTGCATCAAGTTGATGATCTTCAACAGCAGTTGGTCTATGTCTTGGAACTATCTGCATAACACAGTGTTGCACATCACAATATGGTACGGAGGGCACTAGCTAGGAAGAGAGGTTGAGTAGATTAGGATTATTTTCATTAGAAAGACAGAGGTTGAGGGGGGAGCTGATTGAGGTCTACAAAATCATGAGAGGTGTAGACAGGGTGGGGAGCAAGAAGCTTTTTCCCAGAGTGGGGAACTCAATTATTGGGGGTCACAAGTTCAAGGTGAGAGGGGAAAGGTG
The DNA here is from genome assembly GCF_004010195.1 of Chiloscyllium plagiosum. NCBI lineage: Eukaryota > Metazoa > Chordata > Chondrichthyes > Orectolobiformes > Hemiscylliidae > Chiloscyllium > Chiloscyllium plagiosum. The sequence continues at coordinate 9,398 of NW_025209618.1, forward strand.
TGAGGGAGATATGCGTGGTAAGTTCTTCATGCAGAGGGTGGTGGGTGCCAGTGGTAGAGGCGGGTACGATGGCTTCATTTAAGATGTATCTAGACAGATATATGAATGGGCAGGGAGCAGAGGGATACAGATCCTTAGAAAATAGGCAACAAGTTTAGATAGAGGATCCGGATCAGCGCAGGCTTGGAGGGCCAAAGGGCCCATTCCTGTGCTGTAATTTTCTTTGTTCTTTGTTCTAATAATGATCAGAATGAACTTTTATTCACAGACCTTCTTTGCAAAGTTACACTCGATAAGGAGGTAGGCAACAGTCTGTTCCCCACAACTGATAACTTGTCAGCATCAGGTGGCAGCACTGAGACTTTGACTGTGTCTTAACAGATCTGATGGGGAGGGTGATTCTCCCCTATCAGCCAATCTGCATCTCAATGCTTATTTGAATGTTTGAGCAAAGAGCCATTCTATGAAACGACTTTGACAGTCTTCTCAGGGAATGATTATTCAGTGTTATTTTGGAGAAGTGGAAAACATCACGGACAAAATCAAGATTTCATGCTCCCAAGTAACATCCCAACATTTTATACTCGCGTCAATTATAACTTGTCATTCATATTTGTCAAAACCTCTTTAGAAGCAGCTTCAAAATGCAGTCAATTTTTATTCACTCGTGGAATATGGGTGTCGCTGGGTGGCTAACATTTACTGCCTATCTCGAGTAGCCCTTGAGAAGGTCGTGGTGAGCTGCCTTCTTGAACCACTGCAGTCCATGTGCTGTAGGTTGACCCACAACGCCCTTAGGGAGGGAATTCCAGGCATTTGACCCAGCGACACTGAAGGAACGATGATATATTTCCAAGTCATCATGGGGAGTGGCTTACAGGGGAATTTGCAGGGTGTGGTGTTCCCACGTATCTGCTGCCCTAGATGGAAGTGGTTATGGGTTTGGAAGGTGATATCTCAAGATCTTTGGTGAATTTCTGCTGTGCGTCTTATAGATAGTACACATTGCTGCTACTGAATGTCGGTGGTGGAGGGAGTGAATACTTGTGGATGTAGTGCCAATCAGGTACACTGCTTTGCCTTGGATAGTGGCAAGCTTTACCCATTCAGACAAGTGGGGAGTATTCCAAAACTCTCCTGACTTGAGCCTTGTAGTTAGTGGACAGGCTTTGGGGTATCAGAAGTTGAGTTACTTATCACAGTATTCCTAACCTTGGAGATCTGAACATCAACATTGCACAGTTACCTTCCCTCTCATGCCTTCTGAATGTCTAATCTCTCCTTTCTTGTCTCTCTCTTTCCCCTCTTTCTGTGGTTGTTAATTTTCAGCTATTAACCTGCCACAAGACATATCAATTTCCCTGTGGGATGTTCCACATCCAGTTTATGCAGGTGTTGGTCACAGTGCTGAAACTGTCAGGCCTGCTTTCAGTTAATGATGGTCTATTGACCAATCTTCTTCTAAATGAATCAACTCAGGATTTTCCAATGACTCTCAATGTAAGGTAAATTTATAACACCCATTTCAGTATAAAGATAGAAAGATCCAACATAAATAAACCATTGAACCTCGGATGAGGCAGAGAAGTCTCCAACACCACAATTACTCATCAAACTCTCCAGTGCTTGAGCTAGTGCCCCATAGCCACATGCCCTGAGGAATGCAGCTATGATCCTAAGTTGCTATCCTGCATCGTGTAAGCTATGTTACGATTCCCATAGAAATCAATGCATTTTAAAAAGACATTTGAATTTCTCATGCATGGCTGGAAGAATAACCCAGCAAGATTACAAGTTTTAAAACTTTCACTGTAACATAAATTCAAAACCAACATTGTCAAAACACAATAAAAAACCAGAAGATCTGTGGATGTTGGAAATCAGAAGCAAAAACAGAAACTGTTGGAAAAGCTCAGCAGGTCTGGCAGCATCTGTGCAGTGAAAGCAGAGTTAACATTTCGGCACTTTCTGTGTTGCTAATGATTCAACCAAACAGCAATGCTTTCACAAGAACAAAATGATCATTTAAATCATCTTGATGCTGAAACCTGAAGACCACTAGATTCAGCATGAAAGCCACCAGACTACCAATTGAAGATGTTTTCCTATTCAGAGATATTATGACACACCCTGGGACAGATGGGACTTGAACTGGGCTTCCTGGCCTGAAGGTTGGGACACTACCACAACAGCCCTTCCAAAGAAACAGAATTAAATCTGTTTGACTTTTATGGATCCTAATTTGGTCAAATAATCCTTTCCCACTCAGGTAGGGTGTGTGTGTGTGTGAATTAGAGTGTGTATGCATGTATATGTGTGTGTGTATACAAGTGTGTGGCATGTCTGTCTATGAGATAGCATATGTCTGTTTTTTTCTGTATTAAACTCAAGAAAATTTGTCAGCTTGGTTATTTTATGATCACATCACTTAAACAGTTAAGTACTCCATTGTCAAATGTATCCTTTGAAAAACAAATCTGTCACAGTCTAATGAGCCAGCCAACCTGTCTTCACCTGGCTAGGACAGGATTGAGTAGGTTGGAGAATTACCTTCCATTGACCATCCCCCAGCTTGGCTCAAGCATGTGCTGATTGCTCTCCAACCCTCCGTCTAGCTCTCCTTCCCTTCCTCCCTCCCTCCTTGTCTTACTGCATCCCTTCCTCATTTTTTCTCTCCGTACTTGCCTCTCCTTCTCCTTCCATCCCTTTTGCTGTCATCTCTAGTTTGTTTATCGTAATGATGTCATTAAATTACATGCTACTCTGAAATTCCCTTTTTCACTCCTGCTAAACTGCTAAGAAACCACTGCACATTGCTCCTGTCAAACTGAAAACGGAAAAATCAGGGACTCTTCAAGTTACTTTGTGTGCAATCATGAATATTTATGACTGTGCAGCAAAGCCAGCATGTGCCCATAATGAGATTAATGCTTTGTTATGGTCTCCATGTGTTTCATTGCTCTTTTTATACCTTTTGATGTGAAACTGTAATGCAGTATTTATAATAGTGTTGGGTATCAAACAAAGCAAGCCTTTTTTTCATTTGTCTTTGTGCTGCATAGCAAGCTTCCTGCTATCTCTGGCGCTCAACCTATATGTAGCTGCTGTCCTACTTCAGCGGGCCCTGTCCTAAAAGGAATTCTAAACCGTTTTATTCCACTAATATGACAAAAGTAAACTTCCTTCATTCACTCATCTTTTTTTTCTTTGTCTGTCTCTGCCTGTTAGTTCTCTCTACCGTTCTCTTATTGTTTGACCTTTTGTTTTCTTTTCTTTTTCTGGCTCTCAGTCTTATTGACCATTTGCAAGGGGGTGAAGGAAGGGATTGGGATTTATTCACTGCTCACAGGCAGTCAGTGAGGGATGGGGCTAAGAATTACTCCCAAGGCACAATTCAGATTGGGAGTCTTAGCTCATTTCTTGTTCAAGAGTGAATGGAATGGAAATTCGGAGCCTTAAACAGTATATGGCAATTTAGCAACGGCCGATCCACTCAACCTGCACACCTTTGGACTGTGAGAGGAAATCCACACAGACACGGGGAGAATGTGCAAACTCCACACAGACAGTGACCCGAGGGTGAAATTGAACCTGAGTCCTTGGCCCCAAACGCAGCAGTGCTAACCACTGAGTCACTTGGAATAGGTTTGTAATATGGATTGTAGTAAGTCGCTGAGCTACAGGCATGATTTGCAACAAAGGGGTATGATGCCGCAGTAGAATGGAAACACGCATCCAATGGAGGGTGGGTTGGACACTTAATATTCATGGAAAGAGGTTTTCGAAAGTAAAGGAAAACAATCAAAGAACAGGATGGCTGTATTGACAATAGATACTGTGTCAGCACATGCTGAGGGTTCAAAGAGTCTATTTGCTTAATATTCAGAAACAACAGCAGAGACACAAGGAGCTCTTGTGGCAGGGTGGGCGGCATCTCTCCCCTAATGCAGAAGCTTCAGGTTTCTCCCACACGCAGGACAAAGGGATTTTGATGAATTGGCCAAACAGGTTGGACCTGCCAATCTATCCAATACATGTAAGCAGCAGACAGCAAGAGCACAGGAGATTCCTAGTTGCCCATGTGATGGAAAGCATTCATGGAATGTTTATAGATATCCAGAACATTTCCAGTAGACATGATGGGCTGAATAGCCTCTTCATGTGCTGTTTGATCTGACAAGGATTGTTCTTTACAAAATGTTCTCAGGACTAGTTTGAAAACAAAGGCCCACAGCTTCCCCTCAGTGTGACAAGAATGATAACTCTAACATACAACAGCTTAATTGGCAAAGTTTAATCCAGGAGGCTGTGATTGTCCAGACAACCAGTCCCATTGCAGAGGATAATTATTAGGGTTTATTGAACATCCATCACCAGCTAGAAAGTCAACAGAAAATTAACTACCATGTCTATAGAATCTCTGGTGTTTGAAATGAAATTAATTAGCAATCACTCATGAATAAGGATGGTGGGCTGTGCAGATGGATTGTCTCCAGGAACTATCACCAGACTATCCAATCTAAAGTCGCTACACATGGCTGCAGCCAGATAAATAACATCGTGTCGGCTAAGTGACTGTGCAATTAATCTGCATAATACCATCCATTCTTCGTTTGCTGAAATCAGCTACCTTAGATTTACACCCATTAACGTTAGCTCTCAGAGTCCCCTATGCTTCATCATGTGTTTCATGCAGTCCACGATTCCGGGCTGACAAGGGAAAAGCTCTGTAAGATCCCTGATCACTATTCTGAACTCATGCCAGAAAATACATGTGTTCCTGCACACTCGGGATGACGACAGGGTCAAATCTCTCTGTGACTTCCCACTGTTTGCTAACAGCCACTTTTCACTCCAGAGTACTGGTCAATTGAGGAAGACACAAGAGAATTTGTTGAAGCTATCAGCAGAGAAGCAGGCCACTCAGCCTAACTGGTCTGGACTGATGTTTATGCTTCAGATAAGCTCTGTGCAATTTAATTCCCTCTTCCAATTCTGCCCCTTTATTCGTCTATCCCATGTTCCTTCCTGCCTGTGTCAAGCTTCTTGACAAATATTTAATGTTCTCTCCTTCCATTTGTGATCAAGTTCAATGTCCTCATCTCTGCCTGTGTGAAGAAATTCCTCCTTTATTATTTATGTAATTTGTTAGAGACCATCTTTCACATTTATAGCCTCTTGTTCTGGATTCATTCACCAGTGCAAATGGTTTCTTCACCCTCACACTTTGAATCACTGCATTATTCTTAACACTCTTGCTGAAAAAAAAGACATTTTGTCAAAGTTTTCTGTCTTGGATTTATTGGGGCAATTTGCAAGAATATCATCTTAAGGGATAAGCCAGCGCTCAGACTGATTGGGAGGACGTTTGGATCAGGTTTCCCTTGCCAACACGTTTCCTCTTAACAAGCTCAATTGACTGTTAATTATTTATCGCCGAAAGTGAGGGCTGCAGATGCTACACATTGCAGTCGAGAGTGTGGTGCTGGAAAAGCACAGCAGGTTAGGCAGCAACCGAGGAGCAGAAGAATCAACATTTCAGCAAAAGTCCTTCATCAGGAATGAGGCTGTGAGCTAAGGGGGTGGTGAGAAGTGCAAAACTTGCGCCCACACCTCCCCTCCTCACCTCTGTCCAAGGCCCCAAAGGAGCCTTCCACACCCATCAGAGTTTTCCCTACACTTCCACACGTTATTTATTATATCTGTTGCTCCCGATGCAGTCTCCTCTACACTGGGGAAACAAGACACCTACTCGCAGAGCGCTTCACAGAACCTCTCCGGGACAGCCACACCAATCAACTCCACCACCCCATGGCCGAATACTTCGACCTCCCCTCCCACTCCACCAAGGACATGCAGGTCCTAGGCCTCCTCCATCGCCACACCCTAACCACCCAATACCTGGAGGAAGAACGCTTCATTTTCTGCGTTGGGACCCTCCAACCACATGGCATAAATGTGGATTTCACCAGTTTCCTCATTTCCCCTCCCCCAATCTCATCCCAGTTCCAACCTTCCAACTCGGCACCGCCCTCATGACCTACCCTACCTATTCATCTTCCTTCTCACTTATCTGCTCCACCTTCCTCTCTTACCCCCCACCTCTATCTTCTTATCGCAC
>NW_025209618.1:16101-17000 GCF_004010195.1 Chiloscyllium plagiosum
CTGCAGTGTCCTGCTTTCTCCAACACCATCAAGCTTTTAATCAAATCTATTTTTGGCTTTATATAAATATTCTAATCAATCTCCGGTTTTGACTTTGTTCATTCAAACTGACTGGAGAAGGAGATGTAGCACTCTGTTCACACACTTCCAAAACACTCTGCAGAAAATTCCATTTGGGCCTCTGAACTGTCAGTAATGTGCCATTTTAAAAACACAATGGACAATGTTTGGGTAATTGCAAGTTCAATAAAACGTTTGCCACATGCAGGATAATGCAAACCATTCTTTGTTCAGCATTTTCCATTCAATTTTCCATTTTCCTGGCAGGATTTTCCATCCTGAGATAAGAACCACAGAAATGATACAACAGAGGAGGAGATCATTTGGTCCAACTCGTCCATGCCGACCCTTAGACACCTATAGAACATAGAATACAGTGCAGAAAACACCCTTCATCCCTCGATGTTGTGCTGACCTGTGGTATAATCTAAACTCACCCCCCTACACTATCCCATCATCATCCATGTGCTTATCCAAGGATTGTTTAAATTTCCTTAATGTGGCTGAGTTAACTACATTGGCAGGCAGGACATTTCATGCCCTTACCGCTCTCTGAGTAAAGAACCTGCCTCTGATGTCTGTTTTAAATCTATTACCCCTCAAATTTGTAGTTCTGCCCCCTCATACAAGCTGACATCTTCATCCTAGGAAAAAGACTTTCATTATCTGCCTATCTAATCCTCTGCTGGAAATGTGTTGCTGGAAAAGCGCAGCAGGTCAGGCAGCATCCAGGGAACAGGAGAATCGACGTTTCGGGCATAAGCCATTCTTCAGGAAGCCCTTCCTTCCTGAAGAAGGGCTTATGCCCGAAACGTCGATTCTCCTGTTCCCTGGATGCT
>NW_025209619.1:0-11183 GCF_004010195.1 Chiloscyllium plagiosum
CCATGGCCCTGATGCCATCTCCCTTTTGTGTCGAGCTGGTACAAATGGAATCCCCACGGTCTCGGTGGGCAGAAGGGTGGGCTCACAACACATCGTCACCACCAACTCCCAGGAAGGGAGCACGGAGGCTCCCTCCTATACCTCCTCCTGTAAACAGCTCAGATACTGAAACTAATCTGTGATAGTTACTGCTCTCCCCACATCTTCAATAAGATGTGCACATATATACCCTCTGCTCCTACACCCCTTTATAATGATATAGAATATTTTATATTGACTTTCCAAGTTATTCCTTCCAAGGTGCATCATCTCACACTGCTCTGCATTGATCCTGATCTGCCATCAACCTGAAAACTGTCACTGTCCTGTTAGAGTTCCACGCTGTCCACCACACACTTCATAATTCTTCCAGGTTTGGTATCTGCGAACATTGAAATTGCAATGCAGTCACACTCCACTCAGAAGTACTGACTCACTCACTATTGTGAGCACGTACAATATTAACACACTCCCTAAGGACAGACTTAAATATTGACACATCAGACAGAATAACTGAAATATTGGCAAGGTCACCGTGGAGAAAGAGAAATACTGACAGACACTCCAAGTCTTATTAGATTTTGTGTATTAGTGAGTGTCTCTATGTCTCGGTATTAGTGTGTATCTGTGTGTATCAGTGTGAGGCGAGTCTGCAGTCTCTATGGTGCTTAAAGTGAAGGAGTAGCCCCGGAACGAGATTCTTTCATGTCTGTCCACAGATGCTGCCTGACCTGCTGAGCTTTCTGTTGCTGTCAGTCTCTGCCGGCTTCCCCACACCACTGTACAGGTGGGAATGAAGGGTGAAAATCCTTAAGGATCCAGTTTGGAAGGGACAGAGGGAGGGCAGCTGCTCATAGCACCATCAACACACACACAGACAGACAGACACATGCATACACATACACAGACACAGACACACACACCGACACACAGACACACACACACTCCAACACGCACCACACTTGTGTACATACACACACACTCCTATACATACACACATTCCTACAGACACACATGCACATTCTGACAGACACACTCATGCAGACCCTCTCTCATACTTTCACACATACACTCACACAGACTTATACTCCTTTACACTCACACTCAGACACATACACACCCTCTCACAGATACCCACATCATGGACATCCAGTCCCTGTACGCGTCCATTCGCCATGGGGAAGGCCTCCAAGCCCCCTGTTTCTTCCTCTCCTGCCGACGTAACCAGTATCCCTCCATCAACACACTCATTCAATTGGTGGAAGTGAATCACCCTCAACAACTTCTCCTTCAAATCCTCCTGCTTCCTTCAGACCAAAGGGGTAGCCATGGGCACCCACATAGGCCCCAGCTATGCCTGCCTCTTCGTAGGATACGTGGAACAGTCTGTCTACTGCAGTTATACCATCCCCCATCTCTTCATCTGCTACATTGATGACTGTATTGTCGCCACCTCGTGCTCTCAAGAGGAAGTTGAACAGTTCGTCAACTTCACTAACACCTTCCACCCTGACCTTAAGTTCACCTTGACCATCTCAGACACTTCCTACCCTTCCTGGACCTCTCTGTCTCTACATGGGCATCGATTTCAAACCCACCAACTTACACTGCTCCTAGGAGGATCTTCCACTCCAGGACATTGCAGCTGGCCTATTTCAGGAATTGCAGTTTCCCTTCCCACATGGTCAACATTGCCCTCCAGCGCATTTCCTCCACTTCCTGCACCTCTGCCCTTGAACCCCACCCCTCCAACTGCAACAACCCCCCTTTTCTCACCTTCCACCCCACTCATCTCTGGATACAGCGCATTATCCTCTGCCATTTTCACACCTAGAATGAGACCTCAACACCAGAGACATATTTCCCTCACCACTACATCTGCGTTCTGCAGAGACTATTCCCTACATGTCTCTATCATTAGGTCCACACCCCTCTCCAAACACTGCACTTTCCCTTGCTGCCAAAACAGGTGTAAAACTTGCGTTCACATCTCCCCTCTCATCTCCGTCCAAGGCCCCAAAGGATCTTTTCACATATGGCAAGATTTTCCTGCACATCCACCAACCTCATCTACTGTGTCCATCGCTCTCGATGCTGTCGCCTCTACATCAGAGCGAAAAATCGCAGAGTGTTTCAGGGAACACCTCTGGGGGACACGCAGCAAACAACCCCACCATCCTTTCGCAGACCAGTTCAACTCCCCTTCCCACTCCACCAAGGACATGGAAGTCCTGGGCCTTCTTCACCTCCAAATCAAAGCCATCTGATGACTGGAGGAAGAACGCCTTATTTTCTGCCTTGGGACTCTTCAACCACATGACATCAACATCAACTTCACTAGTTTCCAAATCTCCCCACCTCATCCAGATCCAAGCCTCCAACTCGGTACTGCCCTCTCGACCTGTACTACCTGTCCATTTTCCTTCCCACCTATCCACGCCACCCTCCACTCCAACCGATCACTAGAAAAAAAGTGATCTTCATCTTCATTTATCAATCACCTTCCCAGCTACGTTCCCCCCAGCACCACCCCTTCACATTTATCCCTCAGCCCTCTTGGTCAACAAACCTCATTCCTAATTAAGGGATTATGCTCTATATTTCGACTCTCCTACTCCGTGGATTCTGCCTGAATGGTTGCAGTTTTTCAGCACCATACTTTTTCAATACAGACACACACAGACGCAGAAACACACACACAGCCAGACACAGACACACATAGACAGACAGAAAGACAAACACACATACGGACATATGCACAAACGCACAGACTTCCCACCTACGAAGACATCTACCCTCCCCCTTCACACACACACAGACCCCCACACTCCCCAAACATGTAAACATACAAATAACAAAGAAAATTCATAGCCCAGGAACAGTCTCTTCGGCCATTCAAACCCGAGCCGATCCAAATGCACTGTCCAAACCTGTCGGTCAATTCCTAAGCATTTGTATCCCTCTGCTCCCCACCTAATCATGCATCTTAACTGAATCTACCATGCCTGTCTCTACTATCTCTGCTGGAAATGCGTTCCAAACGCCCACCACCCTCTGTGTGAAGTACTTGCCGCGTGTATCCCCCTTAAACTTTACACCTCTCATTCTGAAAGCATGATCTCTGTTTATTGAATCCTTCACCCTGGAAAAAAATCTTGTCTCTATCCAGCCTGTCTATCCCCTTGACGATTTTGTAAACCTCAATGAGGTCCCCCCTCACCCTTTTGTTCTAGTGAAAATAAACCTACCCTACTCAAACTCTCTTCATAGCTAACACCTCCCACCAGGCAGCACCCTCGTAAACCTTCTCTGCACCCTCTCCAAAGCGTCCACATCCTTTTGGTAATGTGGCGACCAGAACTGGACACAATATTCTAAATGCGGCCGAACCAATGTCTTGTACAATTTTAACATGACTTGCCAGCTCTTATACTCAACATCAGGTCCAATGAAGGCAAGCATACTATATGCCTTCTTGACCACTCTATCTGCCTATGCAGCAATCTTCAAGTTACAATGGACCTGCATTCCCAGATCTCTCTGCCTATCAACTTTTCCCATGGCTCTTCCATTCATTGTATAATTTGCTCTAGAATTAGTCGTGCCTAAATGCATCATCTCCACATTTTCTGGATTGAACTTTATCTGCCACTTTTCCGCCCAACTCTCCAGTCTATCTATATCCTCCTGTATTCTCTGACAATCCCTTATTCTTTCTGCTACTCCACCAATCTTTGTGTCATCGGCAAACTTGATGATCATACCAACGGTGTGTTCTTCTAGATCATTTATGTATATTACAAACAACAGGGTCCCAGCACTGACCTCATGTGGAACACCGCTGGTCACCTTTCTCCATTTCGAGAAACTCCCTTCAACTACTACTCTCTATCTCCTGTTGCTCAACCAGTTCTTTATCCACCTCGCTGCACACCATGTGACTTTACTTTCTCCATTAGTCTACAATGGGGAACTTTATCAAACGCCTTACTAAAGTCCATGTATATGATATCAACAGCGCTTCCTTCATCTAACAACTTGGCTACTTACTCGAAGAAACCTATTAAATTGATAAGGCACGATGTCCCCCGCACAAAACCATGTTGCCTATCACTGATAAGCTCATTCTTTTCGAATTATAAATAGATCATGTCTCTTAGTTCTCTCTCCAGCACATTCCCCACCACTGACGTCAGCTCACTGGTCTATAGTTATGCGGAATATCCCCACTATCCTTCTTATACAGGGGGACAACATAAGCTACTCTCCCGTCCTCTGGCACCTCGTCAGTATTTAAGGATGCCACAAAGATATCTTTCTGGGCCCCAACTATTTCCTCTCTCGCCTCCCTCAACCAACTTGGGACAGATCCCATCCAGTCCTGGGGATTTGTCCGCCTTAATAGCCTCTAGCATACCCAGCACATCTTCCCTATTTATGCCAACGTGATCCAGACTAATCAAAAGTCTATGTCAAATCTCAAGATTCATCATGTTCCTCCTCAGTGAACACTCTCAGGTTCGGCACACAGCCTTCCTTCATTGTCTTTTAGTGGACCAATCCTTTTTCTAGTTACCCACTTACTTCTTATATAAGAATAAAATTCTTTGGGCTTTTCCATATTTCTGCTAGCTAAAGCTATTTCATTACCCCTTTTCGCCGCTTGATTCCTTCTTTAAGACTTGTCCTACTCTTCCAATATTTCTCCAGGACCCGTTCTTTTCTCAGCTTCCAAGATCTTATGTACACTTCCCTTTTCCTCTTGGATCATCGTACAATTTCTGCTGTTATCCACGGTTCACGAATCTTGCCCTTCCTATCCTTTGCCTTCAACGGGACATGCCTATCCTGCACCATCTTTCGCCTATCTTTGCAAACCTCCCACATCTCAAATGTGGAATTCCCTTCAAATAGCTGCCCCCAATCCACATTTCCCAGCTCCTGCCTAATTTTGATATAACTGGCTTTGGTCCAGTTTAATACTCTTCCCTGAGGACCACTCTCTTCTTTATCTACAAGTATTCTAAAACTTACAGAATTGTGGTCACTGTTCCAAAAGAAATCCCCCACTGTCTACAAGTGGGAGACAAGAAATCTGCCACTTGTCCTGGCTCATTCCCAATATCAGGTCCAATATGGCCCCTTCCCTCGTCGGACTTTTGAAATATTGCTCTAGACAAGTCTACTGGACGTTTCGTACAAATAATACTCCATCCAGACCACTGCGTCTAAGTGTATCCCAGTCAATGTTGGGAAAATCTCCCATCACCACTACCCTATTGCCTCTACATCTATTCATAATCTGTTTACCTGTTTGTTCTTCTACCTCAAGCTCACTGTTGGGAGGTCTGTAATACAGTCCTAACAGTGTAACTGCACACTTCTTATTTCTCAGCTCCACCCATAATGCCTTTAGCACAGCCATGGTATCGTCCTTGACCAGCAATGCAACTCTACTTCCTCTTTTACTTTCCTCCCTGTCCTGTCTGAAGCGTCTATATCTGGAACACTTAGTCGCCAATCATCATGCCTTCCTTCAACCAAATCTCTGTGATGGCAATAACGTCATACTCCCAGGCACCAATCCTACCCCTAAGTTCATCTGTCTTACATACTATACTCTTTGCATTAAAGTAGATGCATTTCAGGCCACCAATTCTTTTGCACTCACCTGCTCTCTGCCTACTCTTCCCTTTATTAATGTTATCTTCATAATTCTTACAGTCTCCAGTCTCCACTTCGCTGCCTACTTGTTTTCTCTGCTGGTTCCCAGTCCCCTGCCGCATTAGTTTAAAAACTCCCCAACAGTAGAAGCAAAATCTCCCCCAAGGACATTGGTTCCAGTCTGGTTCAGATGTAGACCGCCCCTTATTTATTAGTCCCACCTTTCCCAGAACTGGACCCGATGTCCAACAAATCTGAACCCCTCCCTCCTACACCATCTCTCAAGCCACGTGTTCATCCTGCCTATTTTTTCATTTCTACACTAGCTAGCACGTGGCACTTGTAGCAATCACGAGATCACTAGCTTTGAAGTTCTCCTCTTTAACTTCTCTCCTAACTCCCTGAAATCTTTTTTCAGGACCTCATCTCGCTTTCTACTTATATCGTTGGTGCCTACATGCACCAAGGCAACTGGCTGTTCACCCTCCCTTTTTAGAATGCTCTGCAGCCAATCGTTGACATCCCTGGCCCGAGCGCCTGGAAGGCAGCATACCATCTGGGAGTCCAGTTTTTGACCACAGAACCGCCTATCTACTCCCCTCACAAAAGAATCCCCTATGACTATGGCCCAATGAGACTTTTTCCCGCCCTTCTGAATAGCAGTGCCGGCCATGGTGCCATGATCCTGGCAACTGCTGCCCTCCCCTGGTGAGCCATCTCCCCCAACAGTATCCAAAACGGTATACCTGTTTTGGAGGGAGATGACCGCAGGGGACACCTGCACTGCCTTCCTACTTTTTTTCTGTCTTTTGGTCACCCATTCACTCTCTCCATTAACAACTCTAACTGCAGTGTGACCAGTTCACGAAACATGCTATCCAGTACCTCCTCAGCATCGCGGATGCTCCACAGTGAGTTCATCCACAGCTCCAGAGCTGTCATGCGGTCAAACAACAGCTGCAGCTAGACACACTTGCTGCAAGTTGAAGAGTCAGGAATGTCAGACACGTTCCTAAGCTCCTACATCAAGCAAGAGGCGCATGCAGCGGGTCTGAGGTCCCCAGCCATTACTAGCTTAGCTTTATATGAACTAACTGAAACTAGACAATGCACTTAAATAAATGAAAAGGGAAGATAAGAAATAAAAGCCTTACCTTACAGGGTCTTTTTCTTCCGGTTAGAGGAGGGGAGTGGGGGAGGAGAGAGATATAGCACGTGCAGTATCTCGGGTTTATACACTGCCCAAATATATATTAAGCTCTTACCTTCCTGGCAGCGTTCGCTTTACTCCTTCTTCTCTCTTCGCCGCTCTGGCAAAATAGAGGGTGTCTGTGTATGGGTGGTTGTTGTATCTGTTTGTGTATGTGTATGACTCTGTGTGCATGCGTGCCTGTGTGGTGGTTTGTATACAGGCACACACACACACAAACAGACATGCTGAAACAGTCACATACACGCCCACACTCCCCACACATACACTATATGCTAACACTGACACATACAAACAGATATATACACTCAAGCAGACACACACTAACACAGATGCAGATATACACAAAAAGCACACATACACACATACATACACATAGACACAGAGAAATACATATGCGCACTCACATACAGACACACACATACACACAGAGACAGACATACACACACAGGCACACAGACAGAGGCACACACGCATTGACATACAACACACAGAAAAGACACACATGCAAAACATCTCATAGGCAGACACACACACACAGACACACATACACAGACACTCAAACAGACAGATATCACAACCACCCATACACAGACACCCAGCTATCCCAAACACATGCACGCACACAGATATGCACAGACACACAGACACGCGCACACACAGATCATGAAAGATAAGAAATAAAAGCCTTACCTTACAGGGTCTTTTTCTTCCGGTTAGAGGAGGGGAGGGGGGGAGGAAAGAGATATAGCACGTGCAGTATCTCGGGTTTATACACTGCCCAAATATATATTAAGCTCTTACCTTCCTGGCAGCCTTCGCTTTACTCCTTCTTCTCTCTTTGCCGCTCTGGCAAAATAGAGGGTGTCTGTGTATGGGTGGTTGTTGTATCTGTTTGTGTGTGTGTATGACTCTGTGTGCATGCGTGCCTGTGTGGTGGTTTGTATACAGGCACACACACACACACACACACACACAAACAGACATGCTGAAACAGTCACATACACGCCCACACTCCCCACACATACACTATATGCTAACACTGACACATACAAACAGATATATACACTCAAGCAGACACACACTAACACAGATGCAGATACACACAAAAAGCACACATACACACATACATAGACATAGAGAAACACATACGCGCACTCACATACAGACACACACATACACACAGAGACAGACATACACACACAGGCACACAGACAGAGGCACACACACATTGACATACAACACACAGAAAAGACACACATACAAAACATCGCACAAGCACGCACTCACACACAGACACACACACACAGACACTCAAACAGACAGATATCACAACCACCCATACACAGACACCTAGATTCCCCACACACCTGCACGCACACAGATATACACAGACACACAGGCACGCGCACAAACAGATCATGGACATACTAACACACAGACACATAAAGACATGCACACACACAGAATCACATACATACACAGGGCTGCACACACACAGACATACAAATGCAAAGACCAATACAGAGGCATGCGCACATTGATACACACACACATCCTGTAAAATGCAATGTTTAGTGACTTAACCTTACAAATAATCTCACATGTAAGAAAGGCTTGAAAAGTCCTAAAACACACCAGCAGAGCATGGCATTATATAACTTTCAGCAAAAGAAGCAGAGACAGAGGGAGAGGGAGAGGGAGAGGGAGGAAGGGAGGCTTTGAACCCCATTCAATGATTCACTCCAAAACAAAACAGTTCTCATTGCACATAGATGCAGATAGAGATACAAACATGCATACACACACAAATACAGGAACACAGAGAGAGATAGTTAAACATAGATACACATATAGACACACACAAATCAACAAGTGCAGACAGAAATATGCAGACAGACTTGGACATACAAAGACACATGGAAACAAAGAGTTATACAGGAGCTTTGAAAACAGACTTATCATCCCAGATACTCAATGCTAACGATAATCTCAAACTAAACTATTCCCACGTTCCTGCGCTTGGATCATATTTTTCCAATCCTTCTCTTATTCTTGTACTTAATAAAATGTATTTTAAACATTTTAACTTTATCCACATCTATCACTTCTGAGGACGTTCATACCATACACGAACCAAATGATGTGTAGTCACAATGCACTTCAGAGATCCTGATCAGCTTTACACAAGAACTCTGTGGGAAGCTTGGGAAGTGATTGTTAGAAATCTTGATGAGATGTTCTTATCATCAATATCTACAGGTAAGGTACTGGAAGACATGAAGCTGACTAACGTGGTGCCATTATTAAACAAATTGTCAAGGAAACGCCAAGAAACAATAGTCCAGTGAGCCTGACATTGGTGTTGGGCAAGTTGTTGGAGAGAGTCCTAATGACAGGATTTGCATGTATTTGGAAAGGCAAGGACTGATAAGGGAAAGTCAACATGTCTATGTGCATGGGAAATCCTGTCTCACGAACTTGATTACTTTCTTCTTGAAGAAGTAACACAAATCATTGATGAAGGCAGAGCAGTTGAGGTGATCCATAATGACTTCAGCAAGGCATTCGACAAGGTTCCCCATGGAAGACTGGTTAGCACGGTGAGATCTCATGGAATACAGGGAGAACTAGCCATTTGGATACAGACCTGGCTCAAAGGTAGAAGACCTTTGAGGGTGGTGGTGGAGGATTATTTTTCAGACTGGAGGCCTGTGACCAGTGGTGTGCCATAAATATTGGTGCTGGGTCCACTACTATTCATCATTTACATAAATGATTTGAATGTGACTACCAGAGGTATGGTTAGTAAGTTCATATTTGACACAAAAATTGAAGGTGCAGTGGACAGAGAAAATGATTACCTTAGAGTATAACGGGGTCTTGAGCAGATTGACCAATGGGCTGACAAGTTAGAGATGGAGTTTAATTTAGATAAATGTTAAGTGCTGCATTTTGGAAAGGAAAATCAAGGCCAGGCTTATACATTTAATGTCAATTCCCTGAGGAGTGTTGCTAAACAAAGAGACCTTGGAGTGCAGGTTCATAATACTTTGAAAGTGGAGTCGCAGGTATACAGGATAGTGAAGAAGGTGTTTGATATCCTTGTCGCTGTTGGACAATGCATTGAATGTAGGAGTTGGAAGGTCATATTGCGGCTGTGCAGGACATTGTTTAGGCCACTATTGAATACTTTGTGCAATTATGGTCTCACTCTTCGAGGAAGGAAATGTGAAACGTGAAAGAATTCAGAAAAGATTTACAAAGATATTGTCAGGGTTGGATGTTTTGAGATTTATGGAGAGGCTGAATATGCCTGAGTTATTTTCCCTGAAGCATCAGTGATTGAATTGTTATCATAGATGTTTATGTACTTACAAGTGGAATGGGTAGTGTGAATAGCCAAGGTCTTTAACCCAGGGCAGCATGTTCCAAAGCTAGAGGATATATGTTGAAGGTCAGAGGGGCAATACTTAAAAGGGATCTAAGGGGCAATGTTTTCAAAGAGAGGGTGCTTTGTACGTAACGAGCTGCCAGAGGAAGTTGTGCAGGCTGGGACAATTACAACATTTAAAAGGCACCTGGACAGGCACATGTTTAGGAAGTGTTTAGGGGTATATGGGCCAAATGCTGGCAAATGGAATTACATTAATGTAGGACATCTGTTTGGCAGGGACAAGTTGGGTAGAGCTGGGTAGCTCTATGACACTTTGTCTTCTGTAAACCTTTCTCCTGTTATCTTAAAATTACCCCCTAGTCTTGAAATCCACCACCCAAAGGAAAGGGCACCTTCCATTCAATATTATCTATAACCCTCATTGTGTTATAAATCTCTATAACGTGATACTGCCTCAACCTTCTACGCTGCAGTGGCAAAGGTCCCAGTCCATCGAGCCTGTCCTTATAACTTAAATACTCCATTCCCAGCAACAGACTGATAAATCCTTTCTGAACCCTCTCCGCTTTAATATCCTCAATGTAACTGGGTGACCAGAACTACACAGTACTTCAGGAGAGACCTCACGAATGTCCAGTGCAACCTGAAGATAATGTTCCAGCTCTTGTACTCAAAGGTCTGAGCAATGAAGTCTTGCAAACCAAACGCCTTCATAACCACCCTGCCGAAACATGGTGCAAACTTAAAAAAAAAAGAACCCTAGATCTCTCTGTTCTACAATACTACCAATGGCCCGACATTTAATTGTAGGTGTCCTCTCCTTGTTTGTTTTCCCAAATTGTGATACATTGTATTTATTGAAATTAAACTCCA
>NW_025209619.1:15849-17000 GCF_004010195.1 Chiloscyllium plagiosum
CTCTCTCCCACACTGGGCTCGATCTCTCTCTCTCACACTGGGCTCGAACTCTCTCTCCCACACTGGGCTTGATCTCTCTCTCTCACACTGGTCTCGATCTCTCTCTCTCATACTGGGCTCGGTCTCTCTTTCTCTCTCTCTCGCGCGCTCTCTCTCTCTTTCTTTCTCTTTCTCTCTCACACTCTCTCACACACACCACTACTGTTGTGTGCGGGTTAATATATTTTCCAAAAGCAAAGTGGAAAAAAAACTAAAAATATACACAACCAAATAGGAGTGTCAGGGATTCTGTTCACTCGAGGAGCTGGCGCTGAGCTAGCTGGGTCAGTGAAATGTACTGTGCATGTGTGAATAAAGGGTGACTTGCTGACTGGATACTGGCCTTCGTGGAGTTATTTCAGCTATCAGTTTCAACATTGGGCATCATCCAATTTAATGGCCACATTATTCCACCATTTCAATTTTTACAGATCCCAGAGACTTAGAACATTTTTTTCATTTTTGTTTGTTTACCTGATTCATATTTCTAATTTGTCATTTTTTATCTATTCTCTCATTTAGTAGTTTATTAAACTGAAGAAAGCCTGATTAATAAAAGCATCAATACATTTGGATTGGTAAAGGATCCTTCTTAAATTAATCTTATGACCAAGTGAAAGAGGAGTTAGTTTAAGGAGGGAAGTTAGTTCCTTACTCTTCATTCAGGAGCATAACCATTTTGGAGTATCTTATTTGGAATCATAAGCTGGGGATCTCTGCCGATTGGTAATTACATGGATAGCAAAATCTTTTTTTTTGTCGGCAGTTTGTAGCCTCTTACCATTTAGAAAATTTTAGGATTTGTCTGCTAAGGTTCAGGTATGGCGCAGACTCTGAATTAACCATATAGACAAACAAAGTGAAGAACCACAGACCTGTAATGCGATGAAAATTTTGTGAAGATATTGCAATAACTCCCAATTGATCTGTTGCTCAATTAACTGCCTCCGAGTTATATTTATCATGAAGATTGCTGATACTGTTGGTTTTACATAAGTAATAAATGGCTTTTCTTGTTTTATGAAAAGTAGTTTACAACATTCTAGGAATGAGAATAATAGAAACTCTTAAAACCATTAATTAACTGCCCTGACAATTAGCCCAAAATCCCA
>NW_025209620.1:0-1405 GCF_004010195.1 Chiloscyllium plagiosum
GGACATGTCACTGTATGGCATTGTGTTAGGCCAACATCAGACCTGCAGCATTGGCTAGTAGCTTATGTTGCAAACACATTGCAGGTAATTCAAACAAATGGTCATATATGCAAGTTAAAAGAGAGCATAGTGGAGTGAAGGAGGCCTACAGTCAGACAAGAAATATCACCACAGTCAGTCAAGGGACTCAGCAATCCAGGAGATTGGCTAGTCTTGGTGCTATCAGAGTCCATGGATCTGCATCCTTCCAGCATGGGGATTAGACTAGCCAATCTGCAAGTCAAATTTAGGATATCTGGTTGACATGGATGAGTTGGACTGAAGAGTCTGTTTCAATGCTTAACATTTTTACAACTGTAAATGCAACAGCCTGGGAATTATAGGTAAGTCAGATGATAGAGATGGAAATGTGTTGCTGGAGAAGCGCAGCAGGTCAGGCAGCATCTAGGGAACAGGAGAATCGACGTTGTGGGCATTAGCCCTTCTTCAGGATGATAGAGATATCAATTCAGGGAGGTGTGTCAATTTTTCCTGTAATGATACAAAGGGATGGATTCAGTAAAGGCAAATATTGCCAATGCTGAAAATCCAAAAGAAAAACAAAGTGCTGGAGAAATGTGACGTACAACACATCACCCAGAGGAAAGTAAAGCTCGCATCTTATTTGATGAAAAGGGGTCTGGATGTAATGATTAAACAGGGTTGTAGAATAGAGGCTGTAGTCATCTTCCTCGCAAGCTCAGCAGCATTTATGAAGAAAAACAAAAGTTAACAGTAAAAACATAGAACAATACAGCACAGAACAGGCCCTTCGGCCCACGGGTTGTAGAATAGAGGCTGTAGTCATCTTCCTCGCAAGCTCAGCAGCATTTATGAAGAAAAACAAAAGTTAACAGTAAAAACATAGAACAATACAGCACAGAACAGGCCCTTCGGCCCACAATGTTGTGCCGAACATTTGTCCTAGCTTAAGCACCTATCCATGTACCTATCCAATTGCCGCTTAAAGGTCACCAATGATTCTGACTCTGACACTCCCACAGGCAGCGCATTCCATGCCCCCACCACTCTCTGGGTAAAGAACCTACCCCTGACATCCCCCCTATACCTTCCACCCTTCACCTTAAATTTATGTCCCCTTGAAACACTCTGTTGTACCCGGGGAAAAAGCCTCTGACTGTCTCCTCTATCTATTCCTCTGATCATCTTATAAACCTCGATCAAGTCACCCCTCATCCTTCGCCGTTCCAACGAGAAAAGGCCGAGAACTCTCAACCTATCCTCGTACGACCTATTCTCCATTCCAGGCAACATCCTGGTAAATCTCCTCTGCACCCTCTCCAAAGCTTCCACACCTTTCCTAAAGTGAGGCGACCAGAACTGCAAACAGTACTCCAAATGTGGC
>NW_025209620.1:15775-17000 GCF_004010195.1 Chiloscyllium plagiosum
GCAGTAGGAGGAGGTGTCCGCGAGCTGGCATTTAGCCTCAGCAATGTAAAGATCGGTGCGCCAAACTACCACCGCGCCTCCCTTGTCTGCCGGTTTGATAGTGAGGTTGGGGTTGGAGCGGAGGGAGTGGAGGGCTGCACGTTGCGAGGGTGAGAGGTTGGAGTGGGTGAGAGGGGTGGACAGGTTGAGGCGGTTAATGTTGCGGCGGCAGTTGGCTATGAAGAGATCGAGGGCGGGTAAGAGGCTAGCACGGGGTGTCCAGGTGGATAGGGTGTGCTGGAGGCGGGGTCGTCAGAGGGTGAGCGAGAATCCTGGTTGAAGAAGTAGGCGCGGAGGTGAAGGCGGAAGAAGAATTGTTCAATGTCTCGCCCCGTGTTGAACTCGTTAATCTGGGAGTGTAGGGGGATGAAGGTGAGGCCACTGCTGAGGACTGATCTTTCATCCTCAGAGAGGGGGAGGTTTGGAGGGATGGTGAAAATACGGCAGGGCTGGGAGTTAGGACCTGGTGTGGGGCTGGAGCTGGGAGTGGGGGCGGGGTTAGGCGTGGAGGCAGGGTTTTTCTTACAGACAGTGTCTCAGCTACCACTATCACCACATAAAAACTGAAAGAACTGCGGATTCTGTAAATCATAAACTAAAACAGAAACTGTTGGAAAAGCTCGGCAGGTCTGGCAGCATCTGTGGAGAGAAGTCAGAGTTAGTGTTTCAGGTTGAGTGACCCTTCCTCAGAATTGGGGAAAGGTCACTCGACCCAAAATGTTAACCTTGATTTCGCTTCACAGATGCTGCCAGACGTGCTGAGCCGATCCAGCAATTCCTGTTTTGTTTAATTCTATTACCATCCCTGAATTTCTCCATCCTACCAGAAAGACAGGTATAGCATGGGTATTGGCATAATGGAAAATAATTGAGGAGGGAGTTGCCCTGCGAGTCCTTAATGAAGTTTTTTGACAGCAGGTTAACCATGGGAAAGGAAACCTCTCAATTACCATGAAGAAAATGTTTGGTATGCTTTCCTTTATTGGTCAGAGTATTGAGTACAGGAGTTGGGAGGTCATGTTGTGGCTGTACAGAACCTTGGTTAGGCTACTGTTGGAATATTGCGTGCAGTTCTGGTCTCCTTCCTATCGGAAAGCTGTTGCGAAACTTGAAAGGGTTCAGTAAAGATTTATAAGGATGTTGCCAAGGTTGGAGGATTTGAGCTACAGGGAGAGGTTGAACAGGC
>NW_025209621.1:0-4228 GCF_004010195.1 Chiloscyllium plagiosum
CTCAGCTGTTTGACATGTCCAAGTGGCCTGACTGGAGCTGGACTGCGAGTGTACCACCCCATTTGCCATTACTCCAGCAGATTAGCAACTACTTTCACAACTGCTGCCATCCAACCACTCACACTGTGAGCCTGGATTGAAGCTCCCTCTTTGATCTAAATAATAAGTAAGTGTGACAAGGACCAGTGATGTAGGAGCAGCATGTAATAGCACAGTGATGCTACTTTGCAATGCTGTGCCATTCACAGGATGTACTGCACTGAAAGCAGATGTAGTTTGATGAGAATTACTGCTTTTCAAAGACACTGATTGCTTTAATTAGTGTTGACAGTGAATTCACTAATACTCCAAACCACAACCAGCAATCTACCAATTAAAAGCATGCAATTAAAACAATTAATTTTGCAATTCTCGCACAGGTAGTGTATGGAGTAGTGACAGAGTGTGGAGACATCAGGCAGGCAACTGAACCTTTCCTATATTTATTCCGCAATCAGTTCCTTGTCTTTTGAGGTTTCTGAGTACCTCTCCCTATTACAGCGGCTGGTCTCTGTCTGACCCTGTTTTCACCATTTGACATTTTTCCACCGTCTCATACACACGCGCACATACACACGTACACTCATAGGCACACGCGCATACACACGCATATGCACACGTGTACACACACACATATACATGTACACACGCATGCACATACACACATACACACTTACACATACATGCACGCACGCACACACATGCACACACACGCACAAGCACATTCATGCACAAGCGCGCACACGCACATACACACACACGTACACACAGGCACATGCACGTACTCACACATACGCACATACACGCTCACGTGTGCACACACGTGCATGTACGTATACACACACATGCATACGCACATGCACATGCACACACACGTACGCACACATACACACAAGCACATACATACACATACACACATGCACATGCGCACATACACGTACACATACACACACATGTGCATACACACATGTACACATGTACATACACACACACATGCACATATGTACACACACACAATGCATACACACGTGCACACATGCACATCAATGCTCACACACATACATACACACAAACACACACACACGTACAGGCACACGTGCACGTGCATGCAAACACATGTACACATGCATAGACACGTACACATGTACACGTGCTCACACATGTACACGCACATATACACATGTATACGCGCACACGTGCACATGCACGTACGTACACACCCGCACGTACACATGCACACACACACTTACATGCATGTATGCATGTGCACACACATACACAAGAACACATATGAAAATGCACAGACACCCATATAGCCATGCATCATACCTGTGAGAGGTCCCCCCGAAACAAATAGCAGGAGATTGCTGTGGGAGAGGAGATTCACAAGGTGGCGGCAGTGGGAGTGAGATGTGGGGTGGGGTGAAAGAATGGGGACCCCCAGCAGCGAGGGGGTATAGAGAGGATCCCAGCAATGCAGGGAGTGAACTGGGATGGACGGATTGTCGGGACATTTATTTGGAAGTCAAATGACAGCCTCTGATCCCTTGCAAAACTCCATCCCTCCATCCTGGAAAGCAGCAATGGAGATTGTGAGATGGAACTTCTGTGAACTGCTTCCTGTTTAAATGATAAAAGGTAGGATTTTGGTCTGTTATCCAGACACAGTCAGTGAACAGAATATGGAATAAATGCCCAATCAGAATGAAACTAGGAATTTGGAGCTCAATTTGAGAACAGCTGGGTGATGTGAATGAGGTTTTTCTGAGTGGATAGAATCCTCTGTCACTGTGATATCTGGAATGCAGGGATGGGGAACGAGGAGATAATGCCCCGGTGAATGTTTGGAATGAGAGAATTGCCTGACAGCAATTGCTAAACCACTGAGAGAACAATCCGTAATAACCCACACGGCTGAGGACAGACAAGGAGTGTACATCAACTCGGATTCGGGTGAGGAATATTGCTGTAATTTGAGTAAGGGAAGTACGACCTGCAAGATGTATTCTGACCTTGACCACAACAACAAGTGTATTGGACACAGTTAGACCCGTGTTCACTGATAATATCCCCCAGAGTGTTATCCATTTCCATTTGTGGGCTCCCCCACCCCAGGGAAAAGACCTTGTCAATTTATCCAATCCACGCCCCTCATAATTTTATAAACCTCTGTAAGGTCCCCCTCAGCCTCCGACGCTCCAGGGAAAACAGCCCCAGCCTGTTCAACCTCTCCCTACAGCTCAAACCCTTCAACCCTGGCAACATCCTTGTAAATCTTTTCTGCACCCTTTCAAGTTTTGCACATTTTCCTATAGCAGGGAGACCAGAAGTGAATGCAGTATTCCAACAGTGGCCTCATCAATGTCCTCTTTTCCTATCTCCAGTCTGTGACTGAGATGTCCCATACTCCCAGGGCTAAATCACAAGGAGAGATAAAGTAAACTCAGGATGTTGTATTCCCTGGAATTTTAGAGATTAATGGGTGATTTAAACTAATTTCTGAATATGTTGAGCAGACAGATACTGGAGATAGAGAGAAACATTTGCTGCTAATTGGGGAGTAGAGGATGGAGAGGTAGGGAGTTGGGGAGGGGTGGGTGGAATGGCTTCCTGTCCCTCTGTTCCCTGGTGTTCTTTCATCTGCTTCAGTCATGGATTCATTCATTTGTTGTTTAAATGTAAACTTTTCAGTATGGGTTATCAATATGGTGTTGCTATGGTGACATGGTTTCCATTGTGGTCATTGACTCACTAATAGCATGCTCCATCTGGGGATCCTGATTGGATGCAGCCATTGGGATAGATGGCTGCCGTTGGCTCCTTCCATCTCTCTCAAGTGACCTTTCTGGAGGCACGAGATGAAGCACTCTGTGTCAGCCATTATAAAATGAGTAGGCCATTCTGCCCCTCAAGTCTGCTGCACCATTTAAAATAATGGTTGATTATCCACCTCAAAACTAGATTCCCACACCATCCCCATGTCCTTTGTTGTCAGTAGCAACTAGAAATTTATCAGAGTCGCCATCTTGAAGTTACTGTAATAGTGCAGCTGCCTCAAACTGCCCTCTGAGTGAACTGGTTCCTAATCATTGCAATGGCTTGCCTTTTACTCAGAGACTGTGTCCCAGGTTGTGAGTCTCCACATCCAGGAGGTACCATCCTTCCTTAATCTACTCCATTTATCCATTTTTTTTTAAAGTGTCACCTCCAGGGAATCCAGGCCCAATCTCCACAATCTCTCCTAATAGGACAGTCTCAACATTCCCAGGAGTCAGTCTGGTGACCCTCTGTTGTATTGTCTCAATGGAAAGCATATCCTTCCTTACAGGAGAAGGTCAGGCTGTACCCCATACTCCGTAGGCTCCTGTACTCAAATGCTCTTGAGGTAAAGGCTAACATAAGGTTTCCCTTGGGAATTGCTTGCTGAATTTGCAGTGACTTACAAACAAGGACACCCAGGTCCCTTTGAACATGAACAGTTTGCAATCTCTCTGTGTTTAAGACATACCCTGCACCATTAATCCTCCTGGATAACTTCATACTTTCCACATTGTTCTTGCTCTGTATAAATCCTCACAGCTCACATCCCACCAAGTTTTGTATCATATGCAAATTTGGAAATATTGCAGTTGGTCTCCACGTCCAGATCATCGATGAAGATTGTGACCAGCTGGTACCCAGTGGATCCTTGCAGTCCCCCACTGCTCACGCCTGTCAACACAAGAATGAGCTGTTTATTCCCAACCTCTGTTTTCTGTCATTGTTTTGATCGTCTTTGTTTCTTTTTAACAGTCTCTATGTCAGGGGAGGTGATGTCTAACAGACAGGAAACGTTTTAACAAATACTAATTGTTTATTAAAAAGACACCCATTAGGTCAACTCAGTGGGTGTGGAGGCATTAGAGAGAGCGCAGAAAGAAACTGATGAGAAAGGTTTCAGGGATGAGGAACGTGGATAGATTGGAGAAGCTGGGGCTGTGATCCTGAGAGAAGAGAAGGTGGGGAGGAGACCTGTTTGTGTGTGAAAGGTCTGTGCAGATCACCATAAACTGCTCCAACTCATGAAAGGATCAGGGGAGAGGGCACAGATTCAAGGAGATCACACAGAGAACCTTGGTCGTGCAGTGAGTAGTTCGGTTCTGGAATGTACTGCCTGAGAGTGCGGTGGGACTTTGGAGGTGGGGGGATT
>NW_025209621.1:4263-12003 GCF_004010195.1 Chiloscyllium plagiosum
GAATTGAATTGAATTGAATTGAATTTATTGTCACGTGTACTGAGGCACAGTGAAAATCTTTGTCTTGTGAGCAGTACAGGCAGATCACAATGTTAAGTAGCGTAGATAGTAAATAATAGGTAAACAGCGGCAAAAACAAAAACACAGGTACAGGCAAATGTTAAGAGTTTGTGAGTCCATTCAGTATTCTAACAACAGTAGGGTAGAAACTGTTGTGAAACCGGCTGGTGCATGTGTTCAGGCTTCTGTACCTTCTCCCCGATGGTAGCGGTTGTAGAAAAACTTTGCCAGGGTGGGGTGGATCTTTGAGAATGCTGGCGGCCTTTCCTTGACAGCAGGCCTGATTGATGGATTCTATAGATGGGAAGTTAGCCTTTGTGATTGTCTGGGCCGAGTTCACCACTCTCTGTAACCGTCTCTGATCTTGAATGGTACAGTTACCATGCCAGGTAGTGATGCATCCAGACACAATGCTGTTGACAGGTTAGAAAGTGGGTTAGTGAGGGGCTTTAGAGAGAAGCTTTAAAGACGGGTTAGAGAGTCGGTTTAGAGAGAGGCTTTATGATGGGGGAGGGGTTTAGATTACAGTCTGAAAGGGGGAATGGGTGGATTAAACATGGTGATACTGCTGTTTGGGGCACAGTTAACATCAATTTCTTCAGAGAGCCAGTACAATAATAATAGGCTGAATGGCCTACCCCTGTGCTGTAACTAGTCTGAGATTCCACCAGAGTCAGCCATCCAGCCCAGGGATCCAGGGACCCCACCAGTGCCCACTGTCTGTCTGACCCAGAGAAGATACTGAGTTGGATGATCAGCCATGATCAGATTAAACGGGGAGGTGGACTGGCAGAGCCGCATGGTCTCCTCCTGTCCCTATTTTCCATGCAAATTGATGCATGATGCTATTTTGGTCATATTTACATATGCAAACTTAGGTGGAAGGTCGCCTCCAAAATGATTTCATCTTGGAGAAATGTACTGGAATTGTGAAACCATAAGGAGTGAAGTATTGATCAGTAATTCAGCTTGAACTTCACTTAGATCCGTGGTGAACTATCTAGAAGGTGGGTTATTCCCTATCAGTATTTTTTTCTCCTGGGTTTGTGTCTTTCTGAGGTTAAAGACCATCTTTGGGTTTTCACAAACTGTAACTCTATCAAGCCTGCCACACAACTATAATGCCCCACCCTGCCAGTGCCAGTGATAAGCTGCTTCATTGGACTCAGTGCCAGTGCCCTGAGACAGTGTGTGCTCTGTCCTCTGGCTGTGAGAGAGCAATGATTCGCACACTGTGTCAGTGTGTGACCCCCTCCTCGGTGCAGTGTGATGAGCAGGTAGCTGCCTCCGTTGTTGGAGGGAGGGATTGGGTCTTTTCTCAGCCTGATACAGCCGCCATGATATTTCAGTTTGAAAGAAGCAGCTCCACATAACACATATCACTGAGAGGGTTGGCACGGAAACTAATCAAACAAAGTATAGGTGCCTGGCTCATGATGAAACATCATACCGCTGGGAGAAAAATTACGTCTTACATGTGACCCGGTTTCTCCCAAGATATTTTCCAAGGAGTACAAGGCAAATAAGGAGCATGCAGCACCCGGAACAGCAAACTGTTCGAAAGCAGAGAGAGAGAGAGAGCGAGCGAGCGAGCGACCAGAAATATCCCACAGCTCAATGTAGAACCTGTTAGCATGTAGTCACCCAGCCCAGACGCACAGTCACCCAGCCCAGACGCACAGTCACCCAGCCCAGACGCACAGTCACCCAGCCCAGAGACACAGGGACCCACCCAGACACACAGGGACCCAACCCAGAGATACAGGGACCCAACCCAGAGACACAGGGACCCAGCCCAGAGACACAGGGACCACCAGAGACACAGTCACCCCGCCCAGAGACATAGGGTCCCAACCCAGAGACACAGGGACCACCAGAGACACAGTCACCTCGTCCAGAGACATAGGGTCCCAACCCAGAGACACAGGGACCCAGCCCGGAGACACAGGGACCCAGCCCGGAGACACAGTCACCCAGCCCAGAGACACAGGGACCAAGCCCAGACACACAGTCACCCAGCCCAGAGACACAGGGACCCAGCCCAGAGACACAGGGACCCAGCCCAGAGACACAGGGACCCAACCCGGAGACACAGGGACCCAGCCAGGAGACACATAGTCACCCAGCCCAGACACATAGTCACGAGGCCCAGAGACACAGGGGCCCAGCCCAGACGCACAGTCACCCAGCCCAGAGACACAGGGACCCAACCCAGAGACACAGGGACCCAACCCAGAGACACAGTCGCCCAGCCCAGAGACACAGTCGCCCAGCCCAGAGACACAGTCGCCCAGCCCAGAGACACAGGGACCAAGCCCAGAGACACAGTCACCCAGCCCAGAGACACAGTCATCCAGCCCAGAGACACAGGGACCCAACCCAGAGACACAGGGACCCAACCCAGCGACACAGGGGCCAAGCCCAGACACATAGTCACCCAGCCCAGACACATAGTCACCAGGCCCAGAGACACAGAGGCCCAGCCCAGAGACACAGGGACCCCAGCCCAGAGACACAGGGACCCCATCCCAGAGACACAGGGACCCCATCCCAGAGACACAGGGACCCCAGCCCAGAGACACAGGGACCTCGCCCAGAGGCACAGTCACCCAGCCCAGAGGCACAGTCACCCAGCCCAGAGGCACAGTCACCCAGCCCAGAGACACAGGGACCCAGCCAGGAGACACAGTCACCCAGCCCAGAGACACAGTCGCCCAGCCCAGAGACACTGGGACCCAGCCCAGAGACACAGTCACCTCGCCCAGAGACACAGGGACCCAGGCCAGAGGCACAGTCACCCAGCCCAGAGACACAGGGACCCAGCCAGGAGACACAGTCACTCAGCCCAGAGACACAGGGACCAAGCCCAGATGCACAGCGACCCAGCCCAGAGACATAGGGACCCACCCAGACACACAGGGACCCACCCACACACACAGGGACCCACCCACACACACAGGGACCCAGCCCAGAGACACAAGGACCCAGCCCGGAGACACAGGGACCCAGCCCGGAGACACAGTCGCCCAGCCCAGAGACACAGTCGCCCAGCCCAGAGACACAGGGACCAAGCCCAGAGACACAGTCACCCAGCCCAGAGACACAGGGACCCAACCCAGAGACACAGGGACCAAGCCCAGACACATAGTCACCCAGCCCAGACACATAGTCACCAGGCCCAGAGACACAGAGGCCCAGCCCAGAGACACAGGGACCCAGCCCAGAGACACAGGGACCCCAGCCCGGAGACACAGGGACCCCAGCCCGGAGACACAGGGACCCCAGCCCAGAGACACAGGGACCCACCCCGGAGACACAGTCGCCCAGCCCGGAGACACAGGGACCAAGCCCGGAGACACAGTCGCCCAGCCCGGAGACACAGGGACCAAGCCCGGAGACACAGTCGCCCAGCCCGGAGACACAGTCGCCCAGCCCGGAGACACAGTCGCCCAGCCCAGAGACACAGGGACCCCAGCCCAGAGACAGAGTCACCCAGCCCAGAGACACAGTCACCCAGCCCAGAGACACAGTCACCCAGCCCAGAGACACAGTCACCTCGCCCAGAGACAGTCACCCCGCTCAGAGACACAGTCACCCCGCTCAGAGACACAGTCACCCAGCCCAGAGACACAGTCACCCAGCCCAGAGACACAGTCACCCAGCCCAGAGACACCGTCACCCAGCCCAGAGACACCGTCACCCAGCTCAGAGACACAGGGACCCCGCCCAGACACACAGTCGCCCAGACACACAGTCACCCAGCCCAGAGACACAGGGACCCAGCTCAGAGACAATGTTTTTCAATAATCTATTTTAAGATTTGTTCAGACCGCGGTCTTGTGCTCTCTTCATTCTCTTCTCTGTTCCCTTTTCCTGTTAGTACGTTCCTCAGCACGTTTTCTTTGAGATTGTGTTTGTATCTTTCCAGGGGTCTCTGTGCCCCAGTCACACTGATGCCTCAGGGAGGAACAGGGTATTGCTTCCACCCGGCTGTCACCTTCCAGCCTGCAGCGGCTGTACGCTGTCTGTTTGGGTATCAGCTGTCCCTCAGACTGGGCCGGGGAGTGGACTGTACTTTGGGAAACCTGCCACCATGAAAACTGTGTGCATTCCAACAGCTGGAGAAAGGGACAGGGAGAATCCGGAGGAGAACACAGTCTCAGAGGGAGATGGTTGTACAATTAGAGAGTTACTCACTGGACCTTCATGAAATATCTTCACAGCCATTGATGCTGCTTAACATGCACCTTCCCTACACAAACAAACACACACACACATTCATAGTCTAACTCAAACACTCACACTCTCACACACAGTCTAATACATACACATTGACACACGTACAGTCTAACACACAAATCACAGACACACGCACAAATCTCAAATGCACACACACACTGGACATAGAACATTACAGCACAGTTCAGGCCCTTCAGCCCTCAATGTTGCACCCATTTGTGAAACCAATCTGAAGCCCATCTAACCTACATTATTCCATTATCATCCCTATATTTATCAAATGACCATTTAAATGCCCTCAAAGTTGGCGAGTCTACTACTGTTGTGGGCAAGGCATTCCACACCCTTACTACTCTCTGAGTAAAGAATCTATCACTGACATCTGTCCTATATTCATCACCCCTCAATTTAAAGCTATGTCTTCTCGTGCTAGCCATCACGGCACGGTGGGCACAGTGGTTAGCACTGCTGCCTCGCAGCGCTAGAGACCCGGGTTCAATTCCCGCCTCAGGCGACTGACTGTCTGGAGTTTGCATGTTCTCCCCGTGTCTGCGTGGGTTTCCTCCGGGTGCTCCGGTTTCCTCCTACAATCCAAAGATGTGCAGGTCAGGTGAATTGGCCATGCTAAATTGCCCGTAGTGTTAGGTAAGGGGCAAATGTAGGGGTATGGGTGGGTTGCACTTCGGCGGGTCGGTGTGGACTTGTTGGGCCGAAGGGCCTGTTTCCACACTGTAATGTAATCTAATCACCATCAGAGGAAAAAGGCTCTCACTGTCCACCCTATCTAACCCTCTGATCATCTTATATGTCTCTACTAAGTCATCTTTTAACTTTCTTCTCTCTAACAAAAACAGCTTCAAGTCTCTCAGCTTTTTCTCGTAAGACCTTCCCTCCATACCAGGCAACATCCCGTCAATCTCCTCTGAACCCTTTCCAAAGCTTCCACATCCTTCCTATAATGCAGTGTCCAGAACTGTACACAATATTCCAAGTGCAGCTGCACAAGGTTTTGTACAGCAGCAGTGTGACCTCGTGGCTCCGAAACTCAATCCCTCTACCAATAAAAGCTAACACACCATATGCCTTCTTAACAACCCTATCAACCTGGGTTGCAACTTTCAGGGATCTATGAACATGGACACTGAGATCTCTCTGTTCCTCTATACTGCCAAGAATCTTACCATTAGCCCAGTACTCTGTATTCCTGTTACTCCTCACACTTTTCTGCATAAAACTCCATTTGCAACCTGTCAGCCCAGCTCTGCAGCATATCTCTGTCACTCTATAACCTGTAACATCCTTCCGCACTGTCCACACCTCCACCAACCTTAGTGTCATCTGCAAATTTACTAACCCATCCTTCTACACCTTCATCCAGGTCATTTATAAAAATGACAAACAATAGTGGCCCCAAAACAGATCCTTGCGGTACACCATTGGTAATTGAACTCCAGGATGAACATTTCCCAACAACCACCACTCTCTGACTTCTTACAAATAACAAAGAACAAAGAAAATTTATAGCCCAACCAGAGGCCCTTCGGCCCTCCAAGCCTGAGCCGATCCAAATCCACTGTCTAAACCTGTCGGTCAATTCTGTATCTAAGCATCTGCATCCCTCTGCTCCCCACCTACTCATGCATCTGTCCAGACGCATCTCAAATTAATCTACCGTGCCTGCCTCTACCACCTCTGCTGGCAGCGTTCCAGGCACCTACCACCCTATGCGTAAACTACTTGCCGCATGTATCCCCCTTAAACTTTCACCTCTCACCTTGAACATGTGACCTCTCGTTATTGAATCCTTGACCCTGGGAAAAAGCTTATCTCTATCCATCCTGTCTATACCCTTCATGATTTTGTAAACCTCTGTCAGGTCCCCCCTCAACCTCCTTTTTTCGAGTGAAAACAATCCAAACCTACTCAGCCTCTCGTCATAGCTAGCACCCTCCATACCAGGCAACATCCTCGTAAATCTTCTCCGCATCCTCTCCAAAGCATCCACATCCTTTTGGTAATGTGGCGACCAGAACCGTACACAGTATTCTAAATGCGGCCGAACCAATGTCTTGTACAATTTTAACATGATCTGCCAACTCTTCTACTCAATACCCCATCCGATGAAGGCAAGCATACCTTATGCCTTCTTGACCACTCTATCCACCTGTACAAATAGCCAGTTTCTGATCCAAACTGCTAAATCACCCTCCATCTCATGCCTCCGTATTTTCTACAATAGCCTACCTGGAGAACTTTGTCAAATCCTTTACCGAAATCCATATACACTACATCAACTGCTTGACCCTCATCCATCTGTTTGGTCACCTTCTCAAAGATTTATGAGGCATGACCTACTCTTCACAAATCCATGTTGACTATCCCTAATCAAATTATCCCTTTCTAGATGATTATAACTTCTATTTCTTATGATCTTTTCCAACACTTTACCCACAACCGAAGTAAGACTCACTGGTCTATAATTATCAGGGTTGTCTCTCCTCTCCTTCATGAACAAGGGGACAACATTTGCTATCCTCCAGTTTTCTGGCGTTATTCCTGTAGACAATGATGACATAAAGATCAAAGCCAAAGGCTCTGCAATCTCTTCTCTAGCTTCCCAGAGGATCCTAGGATAAATCCCATCTGGCCCAGGGGACTTATCTATTTTCACACTTTCCAGAATTGCTAAAATCTCCTCCTTGTGAACCTCAATCCCATCCAGTCCAATAGCCTGTATCTCACTATCCTCCTCAACAACATTGTCTTTTTCCAGTGTGAATTCTGACAAGAAATATTCATTAAGTGCTTCTCCTACCTCCTCAGACTCCACGTACAACTTCCCACTACTATCCTTGATTGGTCCTAATCTTACTCTAGGCAAAAGTGAAGACTGCAGATGCTGGAAACCAGAGTTTAGATCAGAGTGGTGCTGGAAAAGCACAGCAGGTCAGGCAGCATCCGAGGAGCAGGAAAATCGACGTCTCGGGCAAAAACCAAAACATTGATTTTCCTGCTCCTCAGATGCTGCCTGACCTGCTGTGCTTTTCCAGCACCACTCTGATCTAAACTCTAATCTTACTCTAGTCAGTCTTTTATTGCTGACATACCTATAGAAAGCTTTAGGGTTTTCCTTTATCTGACTTGCCAATGACTTCTCATGTCCCCTCCTGGCTCTTTTTAGCTCTCTGTTTAGGTCCTTCCTGGCTAATTTGTAATTTTCAAGCATCCTAACTGAGCCTTCACGTCTCATCCGAACATAAGCCTCCTTCTTCCTCTTGACAAGAGATTCAACTTCTTTAGAAAACCACAGCTCCCTCACTCGACCACTTCTCCCTGCCTGACAGGTACACACTTATCAAGGACACGCAGTAGCTGTTCCTTGAACAAGCTCCACATTTCAATTGTGCCCACCCCCTGCAGTTTCCTTCCCCATCCTATGCA
>NW_025209621.1:15470-17000 GCF_004010195.1 Chiloscyllium plagiosum
AGCAGTGCTAACCACTGAGCCACTGTGCTACTCTAGAACCAGTCTAACTCAAGATTGGGATATGTTGATTCTAGAGATGGAAATGTGTTGCTGGAGAAGCGCAGCAGGTCAGGCAGCATCTAGGGAACAGGAGAATCGACGTTTCGGGCATTAGCCCTTCTTCAGGAAGAAGGGCTAATGCCCGAAACGTCGATTCTCCTGTTCCCTAGATGCTGCCTGACCTGCTGCGCTTCTCCAGCAACACATTTCCATCTCAGAATCATTGGTGACCTTTAAGCGGCAATTGGATAGGTACATGGATGGGTGCTTAAGCTAGGACAAATGTTCGGCACAACATCGTGGGCCGAAGGGCCTGTTCTGTGCTGTATTGTTCTATCTAAGAATAAGGGGTGGAGCTGCTGGCTAACAATGAAATAGTACTCTTTCAGAAACACACACATAATGTTGACAACAAATATTGATTCCTCGTTGCTCTGCTTTCTCTCTGTTTATTCAGTCAGAAATGGATTGGGTCAGGTTTGTAGGAGAGTGCAATTTGGAAAGGATGAGAAGATGAGATAAGTGTTGGCTAAGTCAATAGCTGTTTAAATTCTTTTTCTCATTATTTGTAAACTTGAAAATGAAGAGATGTGAACTGTCATCCACTTGCACAATGCAGGCATGATAGAAATAATAATTCTAGATGCTGCTTTATTGGATAAGGCAACTAATTCTCAGAAGGACAGAGTTTGCCGTGAGCTTATTCTGTAGCAGTTTTTGTTCGAGATTGTATACAAACTGAGTTTTTTTTTAAAAAAAGACATTTTAACGGGATCACTAAAACCAGGAACATTACACAGTCTTCAACTGGCCTAGGGGTGTGTAAAAATTGGTGTGAATAGGAAAGGGTTTAGGTCACTTGAAACATTCAGTACCAAGGAGTAAGTGTGAGGGGTATGTTCTTGCCCAGAGATGAGATTTTGTTGTAAACTCAAAGAAACAGCAGCACCATGTTTTTTTTTAATTTACTCATGGGGCATGGGCATCACTGGCTGGGCCAACATTTATTATCCGTCGCTAGTTGCCCCTTCAGAAGGTGGGGGTGAGCTGCCTTCTTGAACTGCTGCAGTCCACCTGCTGTGGGTTGACCCACAATGCCCTTCGGGAGGGAATTTTAGGATTTTAACCCAGCCACAGTGAAGGGACGGCAGTGTATTTCCAAGTCAGGATGGAAAGTGCTATCCGAAGATTGATGGTGAATTTCTGCAGAATGCTCCCCAATAGTAGAGCAATTGAAACTGGGGATTCAGAAGAAGTCAGAATTAGAGTGTAGAGGAGCGTGGAGATCTTGAAGGGTAGTGGAACCGGAGGAGATCACAGAGGCACTGTGATAATGTTCCCTTCCTGAGACTGTAGGTGTGACTGCGTGATGGATAAGGGGACCCATCCATTCCCAAAAGTACATCCCAATTTCCAGTGAAACGGGGGGAGGTTCTGAGTGCCCATCCCTAGTTTGCATTAGCGTTGACCCTGGTTTGGATAGCTGTTCCT
>NW_025209622.1:0-1556 GCF_004010195.1 Chiloscyllium plagiosum
GGTGACAATTCTTGACTTTAAGGTCAGAGTGGTACCTGACAGTTGCAAATTGTCAGCATCTACTCAGGTATCAAACTTGGCCAACATTTCTCAACATCGTGGGGCATGTTCATTACAGTGGTTGCTTGCATCATCCAAGCACAGAAGCTGGCATTGGCAAACATCAATCTCACCCTATCATGGCACATCTCTGATTAATTTACAATAGCTCACTAACTCATACTACTCTTTGGTATTCAATGCCACCTTTCGCTGCACTGTTGTTGACAGACTACTTTGTGTGCACAATCAGGCATCATTGCATGCATTGGAACAGGGTGCATCTCAGGTCTCTTAGCACTTGTTCTTCATGCTCATTCATTTCATGCCTACTTGAATGCATACAAAATCTTTGCCTTCCACTGCCTTTTTACATCTTTGTTCATTCAGAACTTGCAGACTCACCGTACTTTTTTGTTGCCTTGCCTTTAAGCACATTCACAAAACTATGCAGCTTTCCATGTTCTCCAGCAATGCTCAGTCAAAGAGAGACATGTTGCTGCACCATGATGTGTTAGGTCAATCTCATACATGTCCCATATTCCAGCAGCTTACATGACAAACACACAATGTACTTCAACCAAATGGTCATGTATCAAACTTCAAGTCTTTAGTAAAGTCAAAGGCAACTGTCATCAGTCAGAGGCTGATGTCACAATCAGTCATGGCAACATCTGATATCAGTTCAGGGGTTTGGACATACTTGGGGCATTCAGAGTCAGGGTTCTGCTATGTTATAGTCTGGTTAGTTTGTCTATGGTCAGGTCCACTGAAAACAGTCCAGGCCTTTGCACTAAGTCAGTCAAGGAGCTCACCAATAAGTCAGGGGTCTAGTTAGTTATCAATCAAGGTTTCCATTCCAAGTTGGTCAATGGGACACGACAAAGTCAGCCTTGGGTGAGTTCACTGGAAGCCAAGAGAGGGTGCGGTTATCAGGGCTACTGCTGTGTTGGAGAACTTAAGTGTGTGAACTGGAGGTTGAAGCCAGGATGCAGAAAGGACAATAACTGGGAAAGGGGCAACAACATTCAAGTGTGGCAATGCTAGAGCGATGGGATCATCGACTGTCACTGCCTTCAGTGGAGGGTCAGAACCATAATAATGTTTAGCAAATGATGTTAGGCTTGGGGCTCAGGTGTATAGTGGAGAGATGAAGAATCAAATATAAGGTGTGGGTGGGGAGGTGAGGAGGTTCAAAGTGTGGCAATGCTAGAGCGATGGGGTCATCGACTGTCACTGCCTTCAGTGGAGGGTCAGAACCATAATAATGTTTAGCAAATGATGTTAGGCTTGGGGCTCAGGTGTATAGTGGAGAGATGAAGAATCAAATATAAGGTGTGGGTGGGGAGGTGAGGAGGTTCAAAGTTGATACGGTTGACAGGTAGTGTAAGGCAAAAAGGAACATAGATATTTGAAGGGTCAGCAAGATTTAAAAAAATGTGTTGCTGGAAGGGCGCAGCAGGTCAGGCAGCATCCAAGGAGAAGGAAAATCGACGTTTCGGGCATAAGCCCTTCTT
>NW_025209622.1:16206-17000 GCF_004010195.1 Chiloscyllium plagiosum
GAGCGCGCACACGAGAGCGAGAGAGAACGCACGCGAGAGCGAGAGAGAACGCACGCGAGAGCGAGAGAGAACGCACGCGAGAGCGAGAGAGAACGCACGCGAGAGCGAGAGAGAACGCACGCGAGAGCGAGAGAGAACGCACGCGAGAGCGAGAGAGAACGCACGCGAGAGCGAGAGAGAACGCACGCGAGAGCGAGAGAGAACGCACGCGAGAGCGAGAGAGAACGCACGCGAGAGCGAGAGAGAACGCACGCGAGAGCGAGAGAGAACGCACGCGAGAGCGAGAGAGAGAGCGTGAGAGCGAGAGAGAGAGCGAGAGAGCACGCGCGCGAGAGAGAGAGCGAGAGAGCACGCGCGCGAGAGAGAGAGCAAGAGAGAGAGAGCGAGAGAGAGAGAGAGACCGCGCGAGAGAGAGAGAGCGCGAGAGAGAGCGCGAGAGAGAGAGAGAGCGCGAGAGAGAGAGAGCACGAGAGAGAGAGAAGAAAGAAGAGAAGAGAAGAGAAGAGGAGAGAAATTGTTAACTTTACACCATGCTACCAAGCACTGCCTTCCCCGTATTCTATTTCATCACTTTTTGAGATCCAGTTTACGAGATGGTGTCATTGGTGAACTTGCAGATGGGGTTAGGACAAAGTGTGGCCACATAGTCATGAGGGTACAAGAGGTATAGTAAGGAGCTCAATATGCAGTCTTACAAGGTGCCGGTGTTGAGGATTATCGCAGAGGTATTGTTGCCTATTCTCACTGATTGCGGTCTGTGTCAGGAAGGATCCAGTTGCAGAGGGCAGAGCAGA
>NW_025209623.1:0-2588 GCF_004010195.1 Chiloscyllium plagiosum
TTTTCCAATGCACCCATGTCATGTGTGTGCCGGTGTCAGACACAGTGAAAAACAACAAGTGTGTACATCTTTATTGATATTCCACCATCAGGAAGAAAGGAAACATCGAGTGGCCAGTGACAAGCAGTGCCCTTCTCAAAGGGCAACGCTGTGTGATCAAACTGTAAAGGGGAGGGCAGGGATTAAATCAAAATAGAGTTGGAGGGGGAAATAATGCATTCCACTCCCTGCGGTGCCCACCCCTCCCTGAACAGCTCAAGGGTGTTGGTAGACACCGTGTGTCCCTTCTCCAGGGACACCTCGGCTCTAATCTTCTGGTTTTTTCTCTTTAATCTTGCATGTGGAAAGCACAAACTGTGGGAATCAAGTCCTAATCACAAACAATCAGACGTGTGGGTCAGTAGTAGTGGTCTTATCTCTGGATAAGGGGGTCTGGGTTCTGAAATAACTGCATGGAGGCTGGTATCCTGTCACTCTTTATTTGCATGTGCATAGAACTTGATACTGGTCCAGCTCCCTCAGAGCCATCTCTCAGTGAACAGAATCTCTGACATCTGTTTATTTATTTTTTCTTTTTTTTTCAAGCTCTCAGAGTGAGCAGAACCTCTGACACTCCCTTTTTTCTATCACCCCCAAACTATCACCTAACTGTGGTAGTGCTTATTTTTCCCCCAGCACCCATGTTGTGTGTGTGCAGGTGTGAGATACAGTGAAGGACACAAGGTGCACGAATTTTTATTCAGTTTCCACCACTAGGAAGAAAAGAAACACCCGAGTGGCCAGTGACAAGCACTGCCCTTCGCATCAAAGGACAATGCTGTGTGATCAAACAGTGAAGGGGAGGGCAGGATTAAATCAAAATAGAATTGGAGGGGGAAATAATACACTTTACTCCCTGCGGTGGCCACCTTTCCCGAACAGCTGAGGGGTGTTGGTAGACACTGCGTGCTCCTTCTCCAGGGACACCTGGGCTCTAATCTTCTGTTTATCTGTTAGCCAGGGCTCCCTGATTGGTCCAGGTTAGCAACCTAAATCAAGGATCTCATAGATCATTCTGGCCTTTGTTCCAATCACTACAATTTCCAACAAAGGCAATAGAAGTGTCAATCATCCAGAATCGTAAAGCTTTCAGTACCTGAATCTACAAGGCACTTGAAGCCATTTAATCCTCTACAAACAAACGCTGTAAAATTAAGTAGAGATTGGACAAATGCAGCCATCAATCAAACAGGGGTGCAAGTGTTTCAGTTCTCTTATGGTAGTGTGGGCTGATTCCTAAGTCACTTGTGGTGCAGTGGTAGTGTTCTGACCTCTGAGCCAGGACGCCTGGGTTCAAATCCCCCTCCCTGCTCCAGAGGTGTGCAATAATATCCCCACATATAGATTAGAAAATAACTGGGCTCGTTACTAATTGCCTTTGAACTGAATAGCTTGCTCAGTCATTTCAGCTGCCTGTTAACAATCAACCATATTGCTAAGTGTTAGGAGTCAAAGGTACGTTAGGTCAGATAAAATAGCAGATTTCTTTTTTAAAGATTACTTCACAGGATGTGAGCATTAATGTTTGAGCCAGCATTTATTACCCAAAGGGCAATTAACATTATCACGGGTCTGGAGTCAAATGTTGACCAGACAAGGTAAGGTTGGCAGATTTCTTTCCCTGAAGAACTTTAGTGAACCAAATGGGTTTTTTACAATTAACAACTTTTCGTTATCATCAGATTCTGAATTCCAGATTTTTATTGAATTCAAATTCCATTTGAACCGAGACCTCCAGAATACTACCTCGACCTTGAGACTGACAGTCCAGCAATAATACACTGGGCCATTGGCTCCTCCATTTTCTACCATCAAAGACATTAGTAACCGGAAGTTTTTTTTCCCAAGCAAAACAAAAGGTGGTTTCATGGCCACCATTACTGGGACCAGCTTGGCTCTTGAAGGCCCAGTTGCAATTCAATAAGAGCATGACTGATTTTAATGTCAACCCTACATTTCTTCATGTCTTCAATATTCCTTCATTCCGTTTGGTAATCAAGAATCTACATTTGTCTTAAAAATATTTAAAGATTCTGTATCTACTGCCTTTTGAGGAAGGGAATTCCAAAGACTCTCAGCCATCTGAAAGAAAACAAAATCCTCATCAGTTTTAAATGGGTGACCCCTTATTTTTTAAACTGACTTTCAGTTCTAGAATTTGATTTTATTTTGAATTCAATTTTGAATTGACTTTTTTAAAGGTTCTCTTCAGAGACTATGTTT
Source organism: Chiloscyllium plagiosum (assembly GCF_004010195.1). Lineage (NCBI taxonomy): Eukaryota > Metazoa > Chordata > Chondrichthyes > Orectolobiformes > Hemiscylliidae > Chiloscyllium > Chiloscyllium plagiosum. Next base: position 2,263 of record NW_025209623.1, read on the forward strand.
CAGGACATGGGCTTCATGGATAATGACTGTTCAAAAAGCTGCCCAGGGGGGATCCAAGATGGCGGCGACCCAGTAAGACTGAGTCTATAGTGCTCCTCCCAAGACTTGGGCACAGTGGGTCACCTACCCCCTACCAAGCTCACCAAATCATTTATAAATCATTTATAATAGTTTAGTAACTCAATTAGTTGTGTAATATTACATGTAAGCAACTTTATCCTAAGTTAAAATGACTAAAGGGAAGGGAGCCCGCAGCTCTCAGCAAGCAGGAACCCCTCCCCCACACTCTCCAGCTGCAGCAGAGGCGACCACAGCCGCCCCGGGGG
>NW_025209623.1:14131-17000 GCF_004010195.1 Chiloscyllium plagiosum
CGAAAAGTGTGGTGCTGGAAAAGCACAGCAGGTCAGGCAGCATCTGAGGAGCAGAAAAATCGACATTTCGGGCATAAGTCCTTCATAATTCCTCCAGCACCTGCAGTCCTCACTTTCTCCTAGTCATTGAGAGCGCGCACAATGCAATATTCCTGATGAAGGACTTATGCCTGAAACGTCAATTCTCCTGCTCCTCAGATGCTACCTGACCTGCTGTGCTTTTCCAGCACCACACTTTTCGACTCTGACTCTCCAGCACCTGCAGTGCCCACTTTCAGCTGGTCACGGACAGCATGCATAATGTGATGTTAAGATCTCCTCTGCTTCCATAACCTCCTCAGATGCTACCTGACCTGCTGTGCTTTTCCAGCACCACACTTTTCGACTCTGACTCTCCAGCACCTGCAGTGCCCACTTTCAGCTGGTCACGGACAGCATGCATAATGTGATGTTAAGATCTCCTCTGCTTCCATAACACTAGCAGCCCCTGATACCACATCTACTACTCATGGGGGTATACAAGAAAAATACAAGCTAGTCACCTGTGCGGGAATCACAGTGAAGCTAAACGTCCTCCTTAAATTCTCAAGCACACATGTGAGAAACAAACCCACTTAATCAATAATTTTCAGTCCGAGTCAAAGAGTTCCGAAGCAGTTCATTTATTCGAACATCTTTAAAGATGGGTGTCTCTACAAGGAGAGACACACCCAACAGTAAAATACAGAGTTTTTTAATACTTTTCTGAGGGGTCTCTCAACACCCCTACACTAAGCAATAAACCTGTAAGTGTCTATTTCATTCTATCCCCTTATTTGGTTATTACTTGCGCCCGTTATTCCTTCATTTGGTAATTCCCTGCACCCAAGCCTAAGCCGATCATACTTATTAATTACTGTAAGAGGTAATTTCGGTTTAAACTTTAAGATGTGCCTGGACCACAGACTGATCTATAATAAAAGACAAAACCTTTGTTTCTTTTCTAACAACCATTTTATATACTCAAAAGTAGAGTAGTTTAAATTGTGCAGAATGCTGACAATTTGTGAGCTATAGTAAAAGCATGCAGGCTCTTGATTAATGAAGCCATTCACACAGCAGAGAAGGATGAGTCCTTCGCTGATAGGACTCCAGGATGGGAGTACGACTTGAGACATCTGTTTCAAGATTAAAGCTTTTGACTGATAAGACTACAGGGTGAGAAAAACAACAAACTTTGGAGACTCTGGAGCCTTTTGTTGCAGACTTTGTGATAAAAATAATGATGTTTTTAAGAATGTGAACCTCATGGCTTGTTGGAGCCAAGGAGAGGAGGGACTTGTCCTATAAATAATGGAGACTTTGTAAGCCTCAGCGCGCCTTTTCTTTAAGGGTGCCCGACTCTGCAGACTTGACTTGTTAATAAAACTTTGTTTTCCTGAATTTGTCTAGAGCGATTATTGAGAAGCGATTTTCGTTTCTAACAATTACCTCACTTGTTTTTCTTTAAATCTGCCTTATTTGGCTGTCCTTGTTCGTTACAGCCTTCCTGTTATTTTGTCCAGTTCCTCTTTTCTTTTCTAACCTTCTGACTTCTGAGATCATCCTTCACTATTTTGATAGTCCAAAAAGCAGACCTACAAACTATAAGCTTATTGTGAAATGCCCCTCCTTCCTTTTGTTTTCTTTTGTGGTCAGCTGCAATACTCAAAATTATTTCTTAGCTTAAAACTATTTCTTAAAAGACCCTCTATTTTCGTTAAAATCAACGTACACCTGACAACCTGAAATTTTTCTCTCCCTCACACAAAGTTGTAACTGAAGTCTCGGGAGAGTTATCCTGGCTGATTTCCCATCCAACCCGCCCAATCTCCAAGGCTCTGAGGTCAACTATTGCATCCTAGACAAAACTTAGCCGTGACTGACTCTTCCCAAAATACAAATTTTCCTTTTTATTTTTATATTTCTCCTTTACCTTTTGGTTCTGAGATTCCTGGAAATCCCACAATGTCCACTTCCACCATTGGTCACCGCTGGGAATTGCTAGATAAAAGCTGTTCAAGGATCATCACATCCACCTTCCCCATCCTGGGAATCACAGGATGGAATGATTTTGGAGTTGTTGGCTAATTACAGAGATCAATGCCGATCAATTAGTCTGTGACAGACCCTGACATGACAAAGGAGATTTCCTATGGTGGAAAAGCTTTAGGATCATAGATCCAAAGTGACCTGTTGCTCCAAAGAGGGCTCCATTCACCAGTGGTTTGGTGTGAAATGATCTCAAAATATTCTTCTCTGATTTAAATCTACTAATGTGCATTGTAACAAGGCAATCCTGTCTATTTCTACAGACTCCATCAAGAATCTGTTTCATTGATTGACCACACAGTGAATGACTGAATTTGAATATATTCCCTCCTTTCAAAAGCATTCAGTTCTATACTCTGGGACCAGGTAAACTTGTATTATGGTCCACACTGTCTAGCTTTTTTCCAAACATTAACATACTCAGCAGACCCCTGGCACTGGTAAGGGTACATCAAATGGAAATCTGTAAACGTTTTGTGTTCACCTGAGACATAGGGCCTTGTTCTAATGACTGCTCTGAATCTGGCTTTTTAATGAAACCTTTAATCATTAAGCATTTTCTTCAAGTCCCTTTACAACTTGAGCAATTAAAGCTCCTTCCCGATGTATTTTTACTAAGTTTGTTTTCATATTTATTCCTCGGTGTTTGTTCAGAAACTTGCATGAGAAACAATGCACACAGTTGAAAGGGAGAGAACACAAAGACATTCTTTCTACACTGTTAATGTGTATCACCTGTAAGAACACTCTGTTCCCGTTACACTGCTGCAGGAGTTGGATTAGCCCTGAATTGTTGGGC
>NW_025209624.1:0-17000 GCF_004010195.1 Chiloscyllium plagiosum
TTAAACTTGCCTCTCAGTTGTTAACATCTCATCCCTGAGTGAAAAGTTATTTGTTCAAGTCCAATGTGCTGATTTGTGCCTGCAGCTATTTGACCTCCTTTCCCAAACCCTCTGGACTGCTTCCCATTTGATCTCCTCCCTGATTCCTGTTAATAGTGAACAGGTTGGCACGCATGGGCGGCACGGTGGCACAGTGGTTAGCACTGCTGCCTCGCAGCGCCAGAGACCCGGGTTCAATTCCCGCCTCAGGCGTGCTTCCCATTTGATCTCCTCCCTGATTCCTGTTAATAGTGAACAGGTCTTTATGCTAGTGCTCCGTGATTTTCCCAGACCTCTTCAGACCTTGTTTCTGCTCTCTGTTTTCAGTCTGGTGTTCAATCTATCCTGTCATATCCGTTTATATGCTCCCTACAACACAAGCTGTGTTGTGAAGGGTCATTTGTCGGAAATCTATTGGGGATCAACTTGCCCACCTTGATCAGATCCAATGCTTTCTGAATCAGAAGTTAGATCTCCTGCATTGTCAATTGTTGTGGACCAGACCAAACCTTCTCAAAACCTTATTATAAAGGTAAGTTTAAGGTGTTGCATTCCAGTTGCAATTCAGTTGGTCAAACTACTTGACATTAAGCAAAACACACTTTTATTTTTACACTACAGTTAAAACACAGACAAAACAAAAAAGAAAAGAATTGGTTTAATTGCAAATCTATCGAAATGCCTGACAAAATAGTAGATATATTAACTACCTACTAATTAACTATTCCAATATAGTAGCAGCCCATAAACACACCCTAGACAAAGCCAAGTTCAGTAAAATAGATTGTTTCACAGGCAATTCTCAAGTCCAGGGGGAAAAACATCACGAGGAAACTGTGTGTGTGTGTGTGTGTGTGTGTGTGAGAGATATACTGCAGCTTCCAAACCCAGCTTCGACACCCCAGCAACAACTACTACTGAAAAACTTAACCTAAAAATCCTGGATCTGGGGGAGTCTGACCCCACCCATCCAAAGTGTTTCTATTGTTCCAGCTTTAAGAAAAAAACATGGCCTCACAAGTTATTTACTTTATTGGAATCAAATAGACAGCTTATCACCTCTGTCTTTAAACCTCTTTTAAAAATAAACAGGATAAAATACACCTCTTAAAGCCACAGTACCATCACACTATCCATTCACATTTAGCACGTTTTATCTTAATATTTCTGAACTCACTAGAGCATGGTAAAGGGAGTAGTCCAGAATAAGTCCGACGAGGTCTTGCTTTTCAATTTCCTCCCAAGCTCTTGAAAATCAGATGAAAGGATTTCAATCATTTATTCCAATGATGTTGTTTCCCACATGGATCATGATTTCAGGCTGTTTCCTTTCCCTTCCATTTGTTTTGCAGCTTCTCGGTGGTGACAGGTGACAGGCACCAGGTTCATAGTCATTTGGTAGAGCTGCTGACAAAAGACATTTCGGTGAATTTTTTTGGTTACGGTTTGGACTCTTCTGCTTGAGCATGTGGTGGCAGCATATTCAATTGCGGCTTTCAGAAGAGAACTGGATAATATCCAAAGAGAGAGAAAATTGCAAGCTTTCTGAGAAATCCATCTACATTGCTCTGGCAGATTTGACAAGGGTTTGATAGGCTGAATGACCTCTTTCTGTGCTGTGGCCATTTTATGGTTCTGTGAAAATCAGTTTGGGAATGCCACTCTCCTAGAGGATTCCAGTGCTGACACTGTCTCCACACCCTGCTGGATGGCCAGCTGCTGAGTACTTATCTTCCTATACTTTCTATAAGCGTTGAGTGATCACCTCTGCAACATTCACTCCAGGAAATTCTCAGCCTCCCATAAGAAACTGTAAGAGATAGGAGTAGATTTAGGTGATTTGGCCTAATGAGTCTGCTGTGCCATTCAATCATGGCTGATGTTGCTTATCAAGAATCTATTATCTCTGTCTTAAATATACTTAATGACTTTGCCACCACAGCCCTCTGCAGCAATGAGTTCCACAGATTGACCACTCACTGAAGAAACTCCCTCCTCATCTCAAAGGATCATCGCTTCACTTTGAGGCTGTGCCCTCAAGGGAAACATCTTCTCACATCCACTCTATTCAGGCCTCTCAGCATTCTATAAGTTTCAATCAGATTCCTCTCATCTTTCTAAATTCCATAGAGTACAGACCCAGAGTCCTCAACCGCTCCTCATATGACAAGTACTTTATCTTCGAGATCATTCTTGTAAACCTCCTCTGAATTCACTCCAAAACCAGCATATCCTTCAGTCAATATGGGGCCCATAACTGCTCACAATATTTCAAATGTAGTCTGACCAAAGCCTTATACAGCTTCAGCAGTACATCCCTGCTTTTGTATTCTAGTCCTCTTGAAATTAATGCTAACATTGTATTTGCCTTCCTAACTGTCAACTGAACCTGCATGTTAACATTTCAAGAATCCTGAACTATGATTCCCAAGTCCTTTTGTGCTTCAGGATTTCAAAGCCTTTCCCTATTTAGAAAGTACTCTGAGCCTCTGTTCTTCCTACCAAAGTGCAGTACCTCACACTTTCGCACATTGTATTCTATCTGCCATCTCTTTGCCCATTCTGCTAGCCTGTCCAAGTCCTTCTGCAGCCTCCCGCTTCTTCAACACTACCTGTCCCTCTATCTATCTTTGTGTCATCTGCAAATGTAGCAACAATGCTCTCAGTTCCTTCATCCGCCTGGTTAATGTATAATGTGAATAGTTGTGGTCTCAACATTACCCTTGTGGAACTCCACTAGTCACCGGCTGCCATCCTAAAAAAGTCCCCTTTGTGTCTACTCTCAGCCTTCCTCTAGTCAGCCAATTCTCTATGTACCGCAATGTCTCAGCCACTAAACCATGAACTCAAACTGAGTGAAAAATATGTTCATCATAAACTTGGATAGTTTTCAAGGAAATGGAAAGGATACTTGTTAATGATCTAGATAGGAAAAATGTGTTGCTGGAAAAAATAGAAAAGTGTTTTTCCAGCAACAATTTTTCAGCTCTGATCTCCAGCATCTGCAGTCCTCACTTTCTCCTAAATGATCTAGATAGGAGCCATTTTTCCTTGACTGTCTCAGCAACTAGTGGCCGTGACTCTGCCCGTGAAGAGCGGCACCTGGACTCATTAGAACCTGCTCTGGGATTCCCAATTGGGCCTTTAAATGGTGCAGGATTTTTTTTAAACCAGTTGCCTCCTCCCTACTGCAACTAGAGCTTCAACATCCACAGGGCATGTAATAGAAGGTACTGCTGACATTGCAGAGCAACAGAATGATCTCTGAGCAACAGAATGATATCAAGGAGAAATCACATGCTTGCTTTTGTACAAGTTTGTGCAAAGGTGTCTGATGTTGGTCGGTGGGGATTGTGCTTAGATGGGAGTGCTTGAGGATCTGTATATTTATGTTTCTAACTGAGTGTGTATGTGTCTGGGGGCTGTGTATCTGAGGCTGTATATTTGGGTGTCTCTGTTTCAGTGGCACGGGGTTTTGTCTGGATGGTACATGTCTCTCACAGGCTGTGTAGCGGAGCTTCTGTTTGTGGGATATGTGTCTCTGTGTGTCTACAACAGTTGTGCCACTGAACCTCTGTACCTGGGTCATGTGTCGGGGAGCTTGTACATCAGGGTAAGGATGAGGGTCTGTACCTGGGGGATGTGTCTGGGTGAGTGTATATCTCTGAATTGGGTTGTGTGGCTGAGGGTCTATATGTGGGCTCTGTGTCTGGTGAATACTGCAAGGCTGTGGTGCTCACTCTATTTGTCAGCTCCCTGACTCTGGTTGTCTCTTTCCTTCCATTGCAGATGTGGAGGAATTATGGATTGGTCTCAATGACATCAAGCGTCAAATGAACTTTGAATGGTCAGATGGAACTCCAGTTCGCTTCACTTACTGGCATCCCTTTGAACCTAACAACTTTGCAAGTGGTCAAGAGGACTGTGTCACACTCTGGGGCTCGGTGAGAGATATGTTCACCTTTCAAGAAGTTGTTGGGGTTGGAGTAGAATACAAATTTAATTTAATCCTCTTGCATGTTGAATGGCCATTTTTATGCTCAGTAACATTTCCCTCTCTCTCAAGTGATCTAGAATTTAGTCCACTTTCTGTGGCCTCGAGGCATGTTGCTAATCCATGCTTTGCACTAAATTCAGTCAGAGTCCTACAGCATAGAAACAGGCCCTCTGGCACAAACTAATCCATGCTGACCCAAAATGTCCATCAACGCTTAACCCCATTTCCCTGCCCATATCCTTCTAATACTTTCCTATCTATGCATTCATCCAAATGTCTTTTAAATGTTAATGTATCCGCCTCAACCACTTCTGCTGACAGCTTATTCCATATGTGTGTCACCCTCTGTGTAAACAAGTTGCCCCTCAGGTTTGCTTTTATTCTTTCCCCTCTAATCTTAAACTGATACCCTCCAATCCTCGATTCCCCGACCCTGGGAAAAAGATTGAGTGCATTCACCCTATCCATGCCTCTCATAATCTTATATACCCCTACGAGGTCTTACCTCAGTCTCCTACGCTTGAACGAAAAACGTCCTAGCTTGTCCAACTTCTCACTTTCACTCAGATCATTGAGTCCAGGCAACATCCTTGTAAATTACTTCTGCACTCTTTCCAGTTCAATGACGTCCTTCCTATAACAAGGTGACCAAAACTGAACACAATACTCCGTGTGCGGCCTCACCAACGTCCTATACAACTGCAACTTAAACTCCCAACTTCTATACTCAGTACCCTGACTGATGAAGGACAATGTGCCAAAAGTCTTCTTCACTGCCCTGTCTACCTGTGACTCCACTTTCAGAGGACTGTATACCTGAACTCCAAGATCCCTCTGCTCCTTAAGGCCCTACCGTTCACTATGAAACTGCTACCTTGATTTGACTTTCCAAAATGCAAGACCTCACATTTATCTATATTAAACTCCATTTGCCATTTCTTGGCTCACTTCCCCAGCTGATCAAGGTCCTGCTGCAATTTCTGATAACCTTCCTCACTGTCCACGATACCGCCTGTTTTAGGGTCATCAGCAAACTTACTAATCATGCCTTGTGCATTCTCTTCCAAATCATTGATATAGATAACAGCAATGGACCCAGCACTGACCCCTGATGCACTTTATAAGTTACAGGCCTTCAGTCCGAGAAGCATCCTTCCACTATTACCCTCTGCTTCATACCATTAGGCCAATTTTGTATCCAATTTGCCAACTCCACCTGGATACCATGCGATCTAACCTTTCAGAGCAGCCTTCCATGTGGTACCTTATCAAAGGTCTTATAGAAATCCATATAGACTACATCTACTGCCTTGGCCTCATCAACCTTCCTGGTCACCTCATCAAAGAACTCTAACAAATTTGTGAGGCATGATCTCCCACTCACAAAGCCATGCTGATTATTCCTAATCAAAGTCGAGTGTGTGGTGCCGGGAAAGCACAGCAGGTTAGGCAACATCCAAAGAGCAGAATCGACATTTTGGGCATAAGCCTTTCATCAGGAAGGACTTAGTCCTAATCAAATCCTGTCTTTCCAAATGCATGTATGTCTTATCCCTCAATCTTCTCAAGTAACTTACCTACCACAGATATTAAGCTTACTGGTCTATAGTTCCCAGGCTTTGTTTTGCAGCTCTTCTTAAATAATGGCACAACATTCCCGAGCCTCCAGTCTTCCAAGACCTCACCCGTGCTAACAATGATACAAAAATATCAGCCAGAGTGCCCACAATTTCTTTTCTAGCCTCTTGCAGTGTTCTTGGATATATCTGGTCAGGACCTTCATACATTCTAATACATCCAACACTTCCTCTATTCTGATATGGACTGACCCCAAGATATCACCACTAACTTCCCCAAGTTCCCAAGTCTTCATGTCTTTCTCCACAGTAAACATAGAAGATAAATATTCATTGAGAACCTCACCCGTCTCTTGCAGTTCTACACATACATGTTCTCTCTGGTCCTTGAGGGACCCTATTCTCACTCTAGTTATTCCTTTTCCTTTAATATACTTAAAATACCTTTTGGATTCACCTTAATCTTCTCAGCCAAGGCTATCTCGTACTCCTTTTTCATCTCCTAATTTTTTTCAGTAGACTTCTGCATTCCCTGTATACCTCCAGGGATTTCCTTGATCCCAGTAGCCTATACCTGAGCCACGCCTCCTTTTTTTTCTGGTCAGAGCTCAATATTTCTTGTCATCCAGGGTTCTCTATTCCTGCCAACCTTGCCCTTCACCTTCACAGGAATGTATAGACCTTGAATGTAGCTATCTCACTTTTAAAGGCCTCCCATTTGCCAGAGGTCCCTTTGCCTGCAAACAAATTACTCCAATCAACCCCTGCAAGCTCCTGTCTAATTCCATCAAAATTCGCATTGCCCCAATTTAGAACTTGAACCTGTGTGCAAATTTTGTCCATCTTCATAACTATTTTAAAATTAGTAGAACTATGGTCACTGACCCCAAAGTGTTCCCCCACTGTCACCTCCGTTAACTGTCCTGCCCTATTTCCCAATAGTAGGTCGAGTTTTGCCCCTTCCCATGTAGGACCCTCTATAAACTGCTTGAGGAAACTTTCCTGAACGCATTAACAAATTCCACCCCATCTAAGCCCTTAACGATCTGGCAGTCCAATCTATGTTAGGAAAATTAAAATCCTCTGTAATGATAACCCTATTGCTCCCCAGTCTCCCTAATTATTTGTTGCTCTAATTCCTGTTGACTGTTTGGTGCCTGCAGTACAACCCCAATTATGTCACCATCCCCTTCTTATTTCTTAGCTCCACGCATAAAGCCTCACCAGAAGATCCTTCAGTTATTTCATCTCTGACTACTGCTGTGATACTGGCCGTAACGAAAAATGCAACTCCTTCTCCCTTCCTTCCACCACCTAAAGCACCTGTACCCTGGCACATTAAGCTGTCACATCCCTCCCTTAGCCATGTTTCTGTAATGGCTATAATATCCCAGTCCCACGTACCTATCCACATCCTGTGTCCATTGGCCTTACCTGTGAGCCCTGTTGCATTGAAGTAAATGCAATTTAATCCAACAGGCATTCCTTGCTCCCTTTGTCATCCAGCCTGTCCTGTCTCTTCAACCTAGTATTTCTGATTATTGTATCTTCTTCGAGCCTTGCACTTGCCTCCATGCTGCTAAGGATCCCACCTCCTTGCTAATCTTGTTTAAACCCTTCCTTGCAACACTAGCAAACCTGGTCCACCTCCAGTTCAGGTGCACCCTGTCCTCTTGAACAGGTCACCTCTACCCCAGAAAAGTTCTCAGTGATCTAAAATGTCATAGATACATACAGCACGGAAACAGACCCTTCAACCCAATTCATCCATACTAACCAGGTTTCCTAAACTGAACTAGTCCCATTTGACTGTGTTTGGCCCATATCTCTCTAAACATTTCCTATTTACATACCTGTCCAAATATCTTTTAAATGTACCCACCTCTACCACTTCCTCTGACAGCTCCTTTCATGTATACACCATCCTGTGTGTGAGAAGGTTCCTCCTCAGGTCCCTTTTGAATTTTTCCTCTCTCACCTTAAACCAATGCCCTCTAGTTTTGGATTTCCCTAACCTGGGGAAAAGACCTTTGCTATTCACTCTAACCATGGCCCTCATGACCATATAAAACTCCCATAACATTACACCTTAGCCTCCACTGCTCAAGAGAAGAAAGTCCCAGTCCATCCAGCTCTCCCAATAACTCAAAACCTCTAGTCTTGGTAACCCTGTAAATCCTTGTAAGTCATTTTTGCACTCTTTCTTTTTTAATAACATCCCACCAGTTATCCGAATAAGGAATTGCACTGTGGAAAGCAACTGAGTTCAGTATTGCTGATCCCACAGGAAAATTTCACAGTCTTCAAAGTTGAAGAGTTTTGATGGATCAGATTGAAAGGAGTGGAGGGTCAGCAAGGAGCGGGCAGAGGTTTCACTTTGTATGCAAAACATTAGCAGGAAAATGAGACCTTATTTTACACAGCACATTATGAACGCCAGAAGAATGTTTTCTGAAAGGGTGGGAGAAGTCAATTCAATAGTAACTTGTAAAAGGGAATTGAATAAGTAGTTGAAAAACACTTGAAAGGTTGTGGGGAGTAAGGTAAATTGAATAATCAAAGAATAGGTAAAATGGGCTGAATGGCTGCCTCCATATTTCAATGACTAATGGCAGCAGTATCTGAAGAAACCTTCTCTCACTGTGGTACCCTTCACTTGGAAGAGGCACCAGGGAAGTGCTGTTGGCAAAGATATCCATGTGAAATGTGAATTACTACGTTTTGCATATCTACTGATGAAAGAGATAAAAGTGAAATGGAGAAAATCATGAAAATTATATGGAATCAATTTTACTTCATGCAATGCTGAAGGCCTATCTAGGGCAAAATGTGAGCTGTTTGCAAGAGAACACTTCAGCAGGATTGTGGACACTGTGGCCCTGCAAGAAACAGAGTACTCCACCTATCGAACCAACATTCCTAGCTCTCAACCCATCACTAGCAGGGCTAATGAGAAATACACTTGGTTGCCTATGCTAAGGATGGAGGATCCTAAACTCAGATGATCCTTACTGTATCTCTGTCAAAATAGCTAAGCTGAGCAACACAAAAATCCAACCCCACTGTCCAACATCATTACACAGCCTCCACCATACCATCAATAAACACTGGTGACTTCAACAGCCAGCATCACACGTGAGGATTTCTCAACAACACCACTTTGGGAGAACAACTGTCAGACTGGACCCTCTGTGCATGACCTAAAATCTGTGTACAGTGCAAAGCAGTCCAGTGGATTCTGTTCAGTGACTATTCACCTGATCTTTGCTTCAGGACCCACAATAGCTGACTGCTGATGTGCTTCCAACAAATGATGACCATCTTCCCCCACTCCCAAGATTGACAAAACTTTCTTGGAACCTGTAGATCATTCATAACCATTTACACTGTTTCAGGTGAATCTGGGTGTGATGTAGGGCAGGGGAATCCCTGGGGGCTAAAACTTTGGTGGAAAGATAACTGCTATTTGCATCATAGTAACATCACTTAAGTTACAAGAGGTCATTGTACAAGTGACTAATATTTATAAATTCCTGTTGTCATGGCAAAAACAGAGGGCAGAAATACACAGCAGGATTGGTGACTCAAATTTGTCACCAATTACAGTGCTATGAAACTATAAATGCTTCCCCAGCAAATGGAACACCAATTGGGACACCAATGTTCACTTTTCACCAGTTGGGATACTAATGTTGACCTTTTGCCTAGCTTCCCCGTGCATTCTGATGAGCATAATGTTAAATAGTATTCCTAACAAACATAGGGAGGGATTGTGGTGTTCAGATTTCAGTTGTGAAGATATTTACTGTGATGTCCTGCTACACTCTACAGCTTGCTAGCATATCCCTCATCAGCAGGCAGTCCAAGAACTGAACTACCCGAAGTTAACCAATCATGTTTCCAGTGTTTGAACTCTCATTCATTGAATTGGAGGGCCCTGTTGAATTGCTAGGTCTATTGGGAATAACCTGTTTTCTGTTGTTTATGCAGTGGATGATATATTTCTCTAACATGATGCATTATACGGGACTTCCTTTGCCTGTGTCACATGCAGTGAAGGGGCTGTCTGGAAATGATCATGTTGGGAAATAATTCAGTATCAGTGATTCTCCCTGCCAGGGTACTGCAAATACCCTCTCCAGCAATAAAGAAGTCTGGAGATACTAGCTGCTTCATCAATGAACTTCCCTCCATCATAAGGTCAGAAGGATGTTCCAGAACATCCTGGAATTCCCTCCTTACAGCATTGTAGGTAAAACTACAGCACAAGGACTGCAGCAGTTCAAGGAGGTAGCTCAACACCACCTTCTCAAGGGCAACTAGAGACAGGCAATAAATGCTGGTCCAGCCAGCAACACCCACATTCCACCAGTGAATTTAAAAATACCCTCTCTAGTATAAAGCAGTCTGGGGTACATCCCTACATCACACCCACATCTGGGTGTGATGTAGGGCAGGGGAATCCCTGGGGGCTAAAACTTTGGTGGAAAGATAACTGCTATTTGCATCATAGTAACATCACTTAAGTTACAAGAGGTCATCATACAAGTGTCTAATATTTATAAATTCCTGTTGTCTTGGCAAAAACAGAGGGCAGAAATACACAGCAGGATTGGTGACTCAAATTTGTCACCAATTACAGTGACATATGTCACCTTCAGCTGATGTGATGTCTCCCCCCACCCATCCCCTCAGCAGGAACAACTGAGAGTGTGACTCCACCTTGTCCCAGTTGAGGCTGTGTCCTGCAAGAAGGAGCTGGTAATCAACTGTCAGTAAATAGACATGATGGATGACAATTAGGGCACCGGGAGATTTGAGACAAGGAAATGGAATCTGCTGTCAACAAGAACAGAGTCTGAGTGATCTGAAAAAAGGAAGGGGTTTAGCTGCAGGGATCGACTGTGGAGGGAAGGAGTGATGAGCTTGCTGTAGGGACAGGGTGGACTGACTGACCTTCAGGCAATTGGTGGAGGTGACTGTGGGTTCAGGGAGTGATGGGAGGTCAGAGTCTGGGGCGGAGTTGGGTGACCATCACTAGATGTGGGCTGGAGTATGCAGCAGAGTCGACCTGCTTGCCTCGGACTGACCAATCTTGAAGAAAGACAATGGGGAATGACCAGCTGTTTGAGGGGAGGATGGAGTAACTGGATCAGGGCGACGTGGCTGTGTCAAGGAGGTGTGATTGGCTCTGGTTGGGGTGTTAGGGAATGAGTGACTTGCACAGGAGAGAGAGTGACCATCTCTGGAAATAGATGAGGAGTCATAATCAGCTGAGGAAGGGGTTGTTTAGGGAGGGAGTGACCGGTCAGAGGTGTAATGAGTGAGGAATAGGGGGATTACCAGAGTCCGTAATATATTAATGCTCAACTTGAGAATGATTGAATGTCAGGGGGAGAAAGGATTGATTAAGTGTTACTTGACCTTTACAAAACCACACAAAAAAAAAGAATTTGGATATGGGTTTTGTGTGTGTGCAACCAGAATAAAATCCCTTACATGGAACTGCTGCCTTAGATGAAACTTAAACTGGAATTCACAGTAAGATTTAACTCTGGGAAAATCATTTAGAGGTTTTTATTAATCAGTGCACTGTTAAATAGTGACAGTCAACTTGATGGTTGTCGTCGGACTAGCTAATGTATCTGTGTTTTCAACAGCACTCAATATCAAATACAACTGCTTTCTCTTTACTCATCTAGGAGGGACGTTGGAATGATGGGCCTTGTAACCTCACGCTGCCTTTCATCTGCAAGAAACCCAGTTGCTCCTCAGAAGAGGAGGAGGAGCTCTTGGAAGACAATCTTGGCTGTGCAAAGGTCAGTAAATCAACATTGTCCTGTCCACCTCATTGGCTTGCCCTCTCTTCCTTTCTCATTTGAACCTTTTCCTCTAATCGCTTGGAACATCTCATCCCCTCTCCCTTTTCTTCTTTTCTCTCTCCATCTCACCTGCCTCTCTTCCTCCCTCCCTCCCTCCCCCCTCCTTGCCTCTATCCCCCCTCCATTCTCCTCTGATGACCAGTTGATAACCAGTTAACTGATCATGACCTAGCTGTCCAACTGATCTCGAGTATCAGGAATTATTACAAGCTACAGTACAATGTCAGTCAAAGTACAAACTGATTTGGAGATGCCGGTATTGGACTGGGTGTACAAAGTTAAAAATCATACAATATCAGGTTATAGTCCAACAGGTTTATTTGGAAGCACTAGCTTTCGGAGCGCTGCTCCTTCACCAAGTGGTTGTAGTGTGAACACAACCACCTGATGAAGGAGCAGTGCTCCGAAAGCTAGTGTTTCCAAATAAACTGTTGGACTATAACCTGGTGTTGTGTAATTTTTAACAAACTACAAACTCTTCCCTTAAGAGTTTGTTCATATACTAATGTCACACAGCCAAGGTCAACTGGCTTGTTATCACCCATTATGTACTGTCTCCAAGTGTTAGAAATACCTTGATTTTAAATTTTTAATGAAGCCTACCAGTGATTTGCCATAAACTGGTTAATGGCAAACTGGTGATTATCACCTTATTCACATTGCACTGCATATTCTATTATGATATTCTTGGTTTGTACAGATTTGAAATAAGGCTGCTTACAATATTATTTTAAAAGCAAATAGCCACTAAATAGGATAACCTAACCATGTGACGAAATATGGTGTGGGTCAAAACAACAACTAGAAGAACCAGATGTGGGATAAAGCAAGACCCCCACCACCTTCTGAAGGGTAACTAGGGACGGATAATAAATGGCTAGCCAACAATGCCCATTCCCCATGAGAGAATAAAAAAAGATGATTTTTGGAATTACAACTATTTAACCTGTACCTGTGAAAATTTGTCTGTTCTAAGTGATTAGTCGGTTCCCAAACATCAGAATTGCGGCCATTAGCATTGGGAAAGAGGATGATGAAACTGGCTCCCTGCACAGAGACTGGCACAGACTGGCGAAGATTTGTAGGAGCTGGCAGGTTTACAGTTTGAGATTTATGATGATGCCAGACTGTCGAATTGCCTTATTAAATGGTTTCTGATGTTTTATTTTCCATGATGGGTTCTCATTTTTACTGTAGCTGGCCTCTCCCCCTTCTGGGAAATATGATATTGAAGGAGTCCATTTGGTTCATCGAATCTATACAAGTTCTCTAGATAGATTGTCAGTCTCATTGTCACACCCTGTCCCTGCAAGTATATTTCCCTATTACCCATCCCATTTTCTTTTGAAATCCTTGATCCTCTCCATTTCACCTCCCTCACACACGGGGATTGCCAGTTCATTAACAGTCTGGGTAAAAAAAAAAAGTCTTGCTCACAGTAGTTCCTGCCCTGACCCACCACCATGCACTACTTGCCATAAATCTTCAATCTCTGCCTTCTAGTTCATGTATCATCAGCAAATGAGAGCAATTTTTTCTTGTCTATATTATCCTGGTATAATCTTGTACATCTCTATCAAGTGCACATTTTCTTAATCTCCTTTGCTCCAGGGAGAACACCTTTTTCAGAACTATAGAATCTCTACAATATGGAAGGAGACCATTCAGCCCATCGAGTCCACACCAACACTCTGAAGAGCATCCCACCAAAAGCTAGGCCACCACCATATCCCATAACTCCACATATACCATGGCTATCTACCTAGCCGACACATCCCTGTACACCATGGACAATTTCAGTTTGGCCAGTCCACCTAATCTGCACATCTTTGGACTGTGGGAGGAAACCGAAGCACCTGGAGGAAACCCACAGGGAGCATGTGCAAACTCCACATAGAAAGTCACCCAAGGCTGGAATCAAACTTAGGTCCCTGGCACTGTGAGGAAGCAGTGCTAAACACTGAGCCACCTTGCCGCCCTTTTCCAACTTAGTGGCTTGCACAGATTTCCACCCTCTTTCCACTTCCATTACCATTGTGTAGACTCATTGCCATTCCCTTTAATGCAATTTGCAATGTCAGAGATTTTAAACAATGTTTATAAATGGGAGTTTGTTCTTGTTTTACTTTAATGATTTCTTCAACAAGCCTGTGAATGGTACTGATCTAGTGCTGTGCTCTCAGTTCTTTCCCATTGAACATCAAGTGAACTTTCTATTCCCGTTGGAGTAAAACCCCTTGAGGGATTTAGTTGACTGTTTTCAGTCACCATCCTTACACTTGAGAGGACGAGTTCAGTTTCCCTGATGTGAAAGGGAGAAAGAAGTAATTTCTGCACCCTGCAGTGGTCTTTATGAAGACATTGCTTACCATCTGTCGAGTTAAACTCTATTAATCTAATAGCTGAGCTCATTCTGAACCTCTGACCCTCCTGGCAGCCTGTGTTTCCTTTGTTACTCTAACTACTTCATTCTGTGCCAGAAATGATTTGCTACAGTCAGAAAATTCTCAATTCAACAGTATTTAGACTTAGACTGATTTTTTATTTTTGTTTGATTCCCAAACTCATTTTCTGGAATTAATCTTCTGATTCATTAGAGAATAAACAACCATCTTCGTGCAGGCTTAAGGAAGCTATGGAATGAAGTCCTAGGAACAGTGATACCATGGCAAGGAATTTTTCTAAACATGCAGGCTGGAGAGACCAAGAAAGAATATCAGAATAAAATTTCAGAATAGTATGCAATAGCTATATCGCACCAAACTGCCCCTCCCTCGCTTTCAGAAACGAAAGAAGGAAGATGGTGGAATAGAAACTTAATGTAGGAGGTCACATGCACAAACCAAGTGGTGTCCGATCAGCCACAGCTAATATTCAGCTCCATTTTCTTCAGTAGATTGGAATACCAAGAGGGTTTCAAAATGGGAGGCTATTGTGTCATGCCCTGTTTAACAATGCCACCTAAGATGAGTTTATATTCCTAGTGCACATTAAATTAGATGGCCCTTCACCCTCTGGCTTCAAGCAGCATTTGTAAATGGAGGTGTGTGGCCTGTCCACCACCCATCTGCCTGTATGCATCCTACCCATCTACACAGCCCCGATTTGCCTACCACCCAACTGCCCCAATGTGTCTCCCATTTTACAAGAAGCAGTTGGGACTTTGGGTGACCCACTCACCTGTGTGTATTGTTGCCCTTAAAGTGGCCAGTTAATGATTCATGGTATGTTAAATGGCTGCGGGGCAGCAGGAATCAGTGCAGGCTGTTTCCTGCGTGCTGAGGGAGCCCCTGGCGTCTGAGGAATCCTGCCCCAGATGTTGAGCATGGAGTCTGTTTTGTGGCTCCCTTGATTTTCTGTCCATTAGAATTAGCAGACGCTTTGCATGAGGTTTGTAAATGTGTATGAGCACCCTCAGATGTTGGGAGTAGGTTTTCTTCATGTCCTCCAGTCTAGTATCAAAGAGCCCCTAAAGGCTTGCTGCCATGGGTTTGTTTCACCTGAGGCCATTTGAGATGGAGAAGGGAGTTGGTATAAAACCATCAGACTTTCTGCAACACACGTTCCCTGGGTCTGAAGGAGTACAGAGTTCCCTTTTACACATCATCAATTATAACACAAATTTTTTTCATGGCTTTGAAATACTTTCCAGATGCTTGGTATTAATCTCAGATCTAAATCTTCTTGGTAAGTGCATTGATGTTGAAACCCGCCAGAATAGTAAGAATGTTAATTTTTGCATATGACTTATCTGAGTAGTAACAGACATTAACAACAAAGCTGGAGGATTAGGAGGGAAAGTAACTAGTGTGTTCTGGTGTAATGAAGTATGTTTTCAAAACAGTAAAAATGCTATTGCTCTCCTGTATCTTGAGCTCCCTGTCAGAAATAGGATCCAGGCTTCTTATGTTCAAATGAAATAACTGTTGTTCTTGTTTTAGGCTGTTGTTAGTTACAGTTCTGAGATGATGCAGGTCTGTTCATGGAAGCTACCAAGTCAAGAGCTGGAACTCCATTAATGGCAACACTGCCTTTAACTTGTGATGCAAAGATGTGTAATTTTCAATGTTACTTAGTATGAGTTTGGGTTTCTGCCTTATTTTCTGCCTGTCTGAACTTAATAATTAACTTGTGATTATTTCTCTAACTATGGCGATTTCTTCCAAAAAGGTTTTGAAGCCTGGCTGTAGAGTGAGTGTTTTTTATGCTTTAATAGGCAGTTGGATAGAGCTCTCAAAGATAGTGGAATCAAGGGTTATGGAGATAAGGCAGGAACAGGATACTGATTAGGAATGATCAGCCATGATTATATTGAATGGCGGTGCAGGCTCGAAGGGCTGAATGGCCTACTCCTGCACCTATTGTCTATTGTCTAAGGAGTTGGTTATTTAAACAAAGATTAGATTAGATTACTTACAGTGTGGAAACAGGCCCCTTCGGCCCAACAAGTCCACAGCGCCCCGCCGAAGCGCAACTCACTCATACCCCTACATTTACCCCTTACCTAACACTACGGGCAATTTAGCACGGCCAATTCACCTGACCTGCACATCTTTGGACTGTGGGAGGAAACCGGAGCACCCGGAGGAAACCCACGCAGACACAGGGAGAATGTGCAAACTCCACACAGTCAGTCGCCTGAGGCGGGAATTGAACCCGGGTCTCTAGCGCTGTGAGGCAGTAGTGCTAACCACTGTGCCACCGTGCCGCCCAAAGATGAGGAGGAATTTCTTCTCTCAGACAGTAATGAATCTGTGGACGTGGTTATTGCAGAGACCTGTGGAGAGTGGGTCCTTATTTACATTCTGTGTTGGGAATGAGAGATTTTTAATCAGGAAGGGACACCATAGTATCGGAATAAGACAGGAAAGTGTTGCTGAGGAAGATCAGATTCGCCAAGATCTTATTTAGTGGTGGGGCAGTCTTGACGAGTCGGGCTTGTGTGCTGAGATTGCCCTCTTTAAGGTGGAGAGACCAAAACTACACACAAAACTCCAGGTGCGCTCACACTCAGACTGTGTGTAACTGTAATGATACATCGCTTTGCCTGAAATCCAGGCGTTTTGTAGTGAAAACGAATGACTCGTTTTCTTTCCTTTTGTCCTGCTGCAAGTCAGGCAGTGAGAATACTGTTGGTTCACTGGTTGCCAGCAGCTCTGAGAAAGAGAATTAGACAGGGTGGCAACTGGCGCCGCTTCAGAGGTAAGCATTGAAGAAAACTATAAAGCAGCTCAGACAAAATGTTTAGCCATTAGGGGACAACTGGTTGGGATTTGATGTGAGCGTTACCACGCCTGAGGATGCAGAAGAGCTTGAGAAGCTGGGGTCTGCACGGTATGAGAGAGTTGGAGCAAGGAAGTGAACGTTCTGCTATCAAAATTGCAGAACTCATAACAACAGATGGAATGGCAGTTTGATGAGAAATCCAAGCAGCGAATACTGCTTGGTTTAAGTCAGGGTGGGGATGGGGGTATGGGTTGGAGAGATGTGGTGGTGGTGATTGGA
>NW_025209625.1:0-1562 GCF_004010195.1 Chiloscyllium plagiosum
TAATAATCTGTTCATTGAGGCTCAGCTTGGGTTTTATGTGGGGTACATTGCTCCTCACTGCAATGCTGACTATGGGGCTCTTTCTCAGCCTGCCTCACTGCAATACTGACTACAGGACACTTCCCCAAACCTGCAGATATTACATTTAGATCCCTATCTCAATCATTGATATAAATCATGAATAGTTGGGGTCCCCGCATGACCCTTGTCACTACCTGCCATTCAAAGAAAGACCTGTTTATTTATAATTTGAAGATGCTGGTGTTGGACTGGGGTGTACAAAGTTTAAAAATCACACAACACCAGGTTATAGTCTAACAGGTTTAATTGGAAGCACATTAGCTTTCGGAGCAACGCTCCTTCATCAGGTGGTTGTCTTACAATTGTGTCCTCCACAACCACTTAAGACAACCACCTGATGAAGAAGCGAAACTCCGAAAGCTAGTGTGCTTCCAATTAAACCTGTTGGACTATAACCTGGTGTTTATTTCTACCTTGTTTCCTGTCTGCCAACCAGTTTTCTATCTATATCAATACACAACCTCAATTCAATGTGCTCTGGTTTTACATGCTAATCTCGTATGTAGGAATTTAGCAAACACCTTCTGAAAGTCAGTAAACCACATCCAAGACCCCCCTTACTAACTTTACTAGTAACGATGAAAACTGAGTAGATTCGTCAAGCATGATTTCCCTTTTATAACTCCATGTTTACTCTTTCTGATCCTTTCACTTCTTTCCCCAACTGCTTTGCTTATAAACCTTATCTATGGGAATTTCCCTACTTCTGATGTCAAGCTAACCAATCTATAGTTCCCTATTTTCTCTCTAGCTCCTTTTCTAAAAATACATAGCTACCATCCGTAGTAATTGTTCAGAGATCTATAAGATTTTGGAAGATAACAACCAATCAGCCATGATTTCCAATAATAGGGAGACCAGAATTGCACGCAATATTCCAACAGTGGCCTAACCAATGTCCTGTACCGCTGCAACACGACCTCCCAACTTCTGTACTCAATACTCTGACCAATACTCTTCACGATCCTATCTACCTGCGAGTCCACTTTCAAGGAGTTTTGAACCTGCACTCCAAGATCTCAACAACAACTCCCTAGGATCTTACCATTAAGTGTATCAGTCCTGCTAAGATTTGCTTTCCCAAAATGCAGCACCTCGCATTTATCTAAATTAAACTCCATCTGCCACTCCTCAGCCCACAGGCCCATCTGATCAAGATCCCATTGTAATCTGAGATAAGCTTCTTCGCTGTCCACTACACTTCCAATTTTGGTGTCATCTGCAAACTTATTAACTATACCTCCTATGTTCATATCCAAATCATTTATATAAATGACAAAAATAGTAGACCCACACCAACCTTTGTGGCACTCCATTGGTCACAGGCCTCCAGTCTGAAAAACAACCCTCCACCACCACCCTCTGTCTTCTACCTTTGAGCCAGTTCTGTATCCAAATGGCTAGTTCTCCCTGTATTCCATGAGATCTAACCTTGCTAATCAGTCTCCCATGGGAACCTTGTCAAACGCCTTACTGAAGTC
>NW_025209625.1:15581-17000 GCF_004010195.1 Chiloscyllium plagiosum
TTGCTTCTGTTGATCTTGCTTTGTGCACCTCCTGTGCAGTTGTAACCTTGTATATCTCACTCTGTCTAAGCACCCGATGAACTATATGTCCTTGTTGGCTATCATCGGCCTTGGTACCTTTGGCTGTACTTTGTACAAGTGACTACAATATTCCAAATCAAACCAGTATGTAACTGCCAATCACAAGGTGTGCGACAAAGATAGAAATTGCTGGTGAAACTCAGTAGAGGGAAAGTAGAGTCAATATTTCATGTCCAGTGATACATTTACAAAACTGGAGAAGTCTCACTGGACCTGAAATGTTCACTCTGCTTTCTTTCAATAGAGGCTGCCAGACATGCTAAGTTTCTCCAGCAATTCCTGCTTTTGTTTCACATTTCCAGCATTGGCAACTCTTTGTTTGTTTGCTCACAATGTGCGCTAGTCTGACAAGTTTCTTTGTCACAGTGATTATTCTGAAGCTTTTATCTTTGTCCAGTCTCTCCCATCAGCAGTTTATTAACCAGACTTTCTAACCATCCACGATATAGTTCATTAATCTTGATTGACAATAATCTCATTGTTTCTATCAATTATCCCTACCTCCTGGGCCAGCTTACCAAAGATCTCAAGGGTCTGCTGGATGTTCTGGATCCATAAAAACCTAACTATCATTGACGCATTGTCTATTGCACCCAATGAATCTTATCAAGCAGAAGGTGCAACATGCCAGATAAAGTGAAGCAAGATTTTCAAATTAAGTGGTACACGTTTTCCCCTGTTATATCACATAGATATTGCATTGAGTTGAGGCACATTGTCTGGATAAAGCAAGGCTGTTGAAATTGGCTTTTATCTATGTCGGAGAAATTCAGTCCAATGAATCAGAGACCATAAATGAGGATCGCAGTGAAATTGACAAGTAATTATTTTTAAAAAGCGATATCACAGATGAGAAATTGACCAGGCTGACACAGAACTGATTCTCTGCACAGATGGCCAGAATTATCTTCCCTGCATGAGGCATTCCCAACAAGATTTTCTGATCAAGTTGTTCATTGACTTTATAAGACTTGAACCTGGGTCGCAGAGGTCAGGACACCACCACTGTCTCACAAGAGGCCTCAAAGACATTCTCAAAAGCTTTGTTCAGAGTTAAGAAAGGAATTAATTTCAGCTCACCGAATAGGGTCCTCTCAAGTACTCTCCTCTGCTGAATGATGTGCCATCACAGACGGTGAAGAGAGCAAAGCTGAACAGAAGTGCAAAATCAGATACATAAGTTTAAAGAAATTTGTAAGGGAGAGTCTATTTGACCAATGTTAGAGCTAAGCTAGACAATGTGAGTTGAAAATGATAAGATATCAGCTGTTTTTATTTGTTTTGTGATACAATTGAGTTACTTTGCTTTGATGAACAGATCTGATGGTATATTGATTA
>NW_025209626.1:0-5320 GCF_004010195.1 Chiloscyllium plagiosum
GTTCCCCAGTCACATCCTCCGGGTTTCCCACGTATTCTTTCCTGCCTTTCTTCCAAGGGTCACACGCATATCATGAACGTTTTTTATTCGATATGGGAAAACTCTTGTGGTTAGATTTTTTTCATATTTCTTGCCAGTTTTGGAATATTTTCTTTGTATTTTGTTTTATACAATCTGACTCTGGTTCCAAAAGTAAACTTCCCAAATGTGTCCGACGCTAGAGCTCCCCAATCTGAATTCTTTAGTTTGTGATTGATGAGTATTCTTCACAGCCTTTGTGCATCATGGGGGGTTCATATTCACATCTTCATATCATCTTCTTTTTGACCAAAGTCAATAATAGCTGAGTGTTACTAAGCAGTACCTGCATAAATGTTCTCCCACCCCCGCACATCTGCTGACCTTCTCCTGTGTCTGGTTTCACACTCCGTATTTGACCAGATATATTACATAAGTCTGCATTTGAAATACCTGGCTCTTTTCAATCATTCAGGGGAACCTGTGTATGTGGCTAAACACAGGAGAGTGACTCCATTCTCTTAGTTTTTCTGGCTCTTTGATTTCTGTTCGATTATGCCACGTTCCAGTGGGAAGCTTCCTACATGACATCCTTTTCTCTCAAACGAGAAATCCCCTCACTCTGATGGACTGAAACTTCAGCAGTGACTGTCCCGTCTCCCTCACTTCTGCCCTCACTCCGTCCCTTCCTTCCCAGAACAATGATAGATCTCCCCTTCTCCTCACTTCCTACTGCACTGGAATCCACATTCACTGTATCATCCTCCGCCACTTCCACCATCACCAGCAGGACCGCACCATCAAATACATCTTCCTCTCTAGTCCACTTTCAGTATTTCACACGGACTATTCCTTCTGTGGCACGCTCCATCACCCCGAATATTTCCCCACAACCCCATGGTACCTTCCCATGTAAATGCAGAAGCTGCAACATTTTCCCATTCATCTCTTCTCTCCTCACTGTCCTAGGACATAAACACACTTTTCAGGTGAAGCAGCATTTCAGTCGTTCTCTTTCATTCCAGTTTCCTGTCATTGCTGCTCACAATGCAGGCTCCTTTACATTAGTGAGCTAAACAGAAACTGCTTTGAGGAACATCTCCATTCTGTCTGTAGGAATGACCCTTTCCTTCTGATTGCTCCCCATTTCAATAACCTACGTTGCTAACAGGATAATGAGAATTCTTTGAGGAGGTAACAAAAGCGTTGAACCAGAGAAAGTTACCTATCTGAACTTCCAGAAAGCCTCTGATATGGTACCTATGGTGTCAGAGGCCAGGTACTAGCATGGATAAAAGGTTGGCTGTCTGGAAGGAGGCATAGTGAGGATAAAATTGTCCCTCTCAGGATAGCAGCCGGTGATTAGCAGTGTTCCACAAGAGTCAGTGTTGTGACCACAGCATTTCACTTTATAGGTTAATTATCTGAGTGGTGGGACAGAAAGCATTCTGACTACGTTTGCAGATTATGCAAAGATAGTTGGAGGGGCATATAGTATTGAGGAGGCAGGGAGCCTGCAGAAAGATTTCAATAGTTTAGGAGAGTGATAAAAGGAGTAGCAGATGGAATACAATGTGGGAGAGTGCGAGGTCATGCACTTTCGTATGAAGAATACAGGCATGGATTATTTACTAAATGGGAAAAAAAAATCAGAAATCTGAGGAAAAAAGGGACTTGGGATTCCAAGCGCAGGATTCGCCTTAGGTAAACTTGCAGTTTGAGTCAGTAGTTAAGAAGGCAGATAAAATGTTGTCATTCATCTCGAGAGGAGTAGGATATCATGGTAGGGATTCTGAGGCTTTCTAAGGCTCCGGTCAGACCATATTTCCAGTATTTTGTGCCCCCATACCTCAGGAAGGATGCATTAGCCTTGGTGTGTGTCAAGAGAAGGTTCACCAGAAATGGAAACCTTAACACATGAGGAACGTTGGAGGATCCTGGGTTTATACTCGATGGAGATTAGAAGGATGAGGGGGGATCCAATTGAAACTTACAGAATACTGAATGACCTGAATACAGACAAAATTTGGAGGACGTGTGCACTGGCAGGAGGACACAGGCTGAGAGAAAATGGAAAGCCCATTAGAACGGAGATACGATGAAACGTCTTTAGCCAGAGAGTGGTGAAATTCTGGAATTCCTTACCACAGAAGGCTGAGGAAACCAAATCATTTGGCACCAATGATATAGCCAGGAAAGGGACTGAGGATCTGAAAATTGACTACAGAGAGTTAGTTTGGAAGCTGAAGAGCAGGACGAGTAGAGTAGTGATCTCAGGTTTGCTACCAGTGGCACGAGCTAGGTAGATGAGGAACAGTCAGCGAATGCAGCTTTACACGTGGCTGCGAGGCTGGTGCAGGAGGGAGGGCTTCAGATACTTAGACCATCGGGATACCTTCTGGGGAAGGTGGGACCTGTACATGAAGGACGGTTTGCACCTGAACTGGAGGGGCACAAATGGCCTGTTTGGGAGGTTTGCTTGTGTGATTCTGTCGGGTTTAAACTAGTTTTGCAGGGGGGTAGGAATAAGGCCACATGTCTGAGAGGGGGTTAGTTGCAGACGGGACAGTGATAGGATATATTGAATCTATCAGGAAGGTTTCTCACCCGATGAAATAAAGGGATCGGTTAAAGTGCGTCTGCGTTAATGCAAGGAATGTCCGAAATAAGAGTGACGAATTTAGAGCATGGATCAGTACTTGGGGCAACGATGTCGTGGCCATAACGGAGATGTAGGTTTCACAAGGGCAGGGATGGTTGCTTGATGTTCCAAGGTTTAGAATGTTTAAAATGTTTTGGGGCAACACGGTGGCACATTGGCTAGCACTGCTGCCTCACAGCGCAGTTCCCACGTCAGGGAACTGTCAGTGCGGATTTTGCAAACTTTCCCTGTGGATTTGGTCCGGTTTCCTCCCATAATCCAAAGATGTGCAAATTAGGTGAATTGGCCATGTTAAATTGCCCGTAGTGTTAGATGCAGGGGTAAATGTAGGGGAAGGTTTTGGGTGGGTTGCTCTATGGAATGTTGGTGTGGACTTGTTGGGCCGAAGGGCCTGTTTCCACACTGTAAGTAATCTAATCTAATCTAATCTAATCTAAAAAAGAATAGGGTGAGTGGAAAATGAAGAGGGGGTATAGAATTGCTAATCGGAGAGTGCGTCACAGCTACAGAAATGAGGTTGTTGAGGAAGGTTTGTCGACTGAGTCAGTATGGGTGGAAGTTAGGAACAGCAAGGGAACGGTCACCGCATTTGGGGATTTTCTACAGACCACCTAATAACAGTAGAGAGACTGAAGATCTCATAGGCGGGCAGATTCTGGAAAAATGCAAAAGTAGCAGGATTATTGTTATGGGTGATTTCAACTTTTCCAATATGGACGAAAACCTCCGAAGTGCAGATGGTGTGGATGAAGCCGTTTTTTCAGGTGTGTTCAAGACGGTTTCCTTGCTCAGTATGTAGACAAACCGTCGAGGGGAGAGGCTATTTTGGATTTGGTGCTCGGCAACGAGCCAGGACAGGTGTCAGAACTCACGGTGGGAGACCGCTTTGGTGAAAGTGATCACAACTGCCTCACATGTCACATAGTATGCGATAGTGAAAGGAACATTTTCAGAGGGAAGATATTTAATTGTGGAAAAGGAAATTATGATGCTATCAGACAGGAGTTGGGAAGTACAGGCTGGGAGCAATTGTTCCACAGAAAGGGCACAGCAGACATGTGGAGACTGTTTAAGGAGCAGTTGTTGCGAGTGATACACAAATTTATTCCTCCGAGACAGGTAAGAAGGGGTAAGATTAAGGAACCTTGGATGACGAGAACAGAAGAACGTCTCGTAAAAAGGAAGCAGGTAGCTTACGTAAGATGGAGGAAGCAAGAATCTAGCACAACTTTAGAGGATTACAGGGATTGCTAGAAAGGAGCTCAGAAATGGACTGAGGCGAGCGAAAGCCCTAAATGAGTTTTTTGCTTCGATTTTCACCAAGGAAAGGGAACTTATTGTAAATGAAACTTAGAGGAGCTGGGACAGATCAGTCTTGACCAGATCAAGAGTGATGAAGTTGATGTGCCAGCAATTCTGGAAAACATTAAGATGGATAAGTCCCCAGGGCCAGACCAGATTTATCCTAGATTGCTCCGGGAAGCAAGAAAGGAGGTTGCTAAGCCACTGGCGAGGATATTAGCCTCCACACTCTTCACAGGAGTCGTACCGGAGGATTGGAAGAAGGCGAATGCTGTTCCTTATTTCAAATAGGGTAATAAGGAAATCCCGGGCAATTAGAGACCAGTCAGCCTTACGTCTGCGGTCAGCAAAGTTTTGAAAAAATTCTGAGGGATAGGATTTATGACGATTTGGCAAAGCATTGTGTGATTAAAGGCAGTCAGCGTGGCATCACGAGGGGCAGGCCATGCCTCACAAATATTATTGATTTCTTTGAGGAGGTGTCAAGACAGGTCGACGACGGTCGAGGAGTGGATGTGGTGCATGTGTCCTTCAGCAATGTATTTGATAGGGTTCCCCATGGAAGGCTCATTCATAAAGTCATGAATTATGGGATACAGGGAGATTGGTTATCTAGATTCAGAATTGGCTGGTTGGCAGAAGGCAGACAGTGGTTGTGGATGGAAGGTGTTCTGCTTTGAGGACAGTGCTGAGAGGGATCTCACAGGGCTGTGTTCTTGGGTCTCTGCTCTTTGTAGTTTTTATAAATGACTTGGATGAGGAGGTTATGGGGTGGATTAGTAACTTTGCTGATGACACAAAGGTTGGAGGTGACGTCGATAGTATAAAGGGCTACTGTAGTATAGAGGGCTACAGGTCAAATTCGAATCCCGAATATAGCATTAAAGACAGGATTCTTGGCAGTGTGGAGGAACAGAGGGATCTGGGTGCGGGCAAGTGCATAGATCCCTAAAAGTTGCCACCCAAGTGGATAGGGTGTCAAGAAAGCATATGGTGTTTTGGCTTTCATTAATAGGGGGATCAAGTTTAAGAGCCGTGAGGTTTTGCTGCAGCTCTACAAGTCCTGGTGAGACCACACTTGGAATATTGTGTCCAGTTGTGGACGCCTTACTATTGGAAAGCTCAGAGGCTTTGGAGAGGGTGCAAAGAAGGTTTACAAGGATGATGCCTGGATTTGAGGGATTGCTTTATGAAGAAAGGTTGAACGAGCTTGGATCTTTCTCTCTGGAGACAAGGAGGAGAGAGGAGAGCTGATCAAGGTGTACAAAATAATGAGAGGAATAGATAGAGTCAATACCCAGAGACATTTCACCAGGGCAGGATTGACTAGTACGAGAA
>NW_025209626.1:6457-7795 GCF_004010195.1 Chiloscyllium plagiosum
TGAGTGGAAAATGAAGAGGGGGTATAGAATTGCTAATCGGAGAGTGCGTCACAGCTACAGAAATGAGGTTGTTGAGGAAGGTTTGTCGACTGAGTCAGTATGGGTGGAAGTTAGGAACAGCAAGGGAACGGTCACCGCATTTGGGGATTTTCTACAGACCACCTAATAACAGTAGAGAGACTGAAGATCTCATAGGCAGGCAGATTCTGGAAAAATTCAAAAGTAGCAGGATTATTGTTATGGGTGATTTCAACTTTTCCAATATGGACTAGAACCTCCGAATGCAGATGGTGTGGATGAAGCCGTTTTTTTTCAGGTGTGTTCAAGACGGTTTCCTTGCTCAGTATGTAGACAGACCGTCGAGGGGAGAGGCTATTGCCAGGACAGGTGTCAGAACTCACGGTGGGAGACCACTTTGGTGAAAGTGATCACAACTGCCTCATATGTAGCATAGTATGCGATAGTGAAAGGAATATTTTCAGAGGGAAGATATTTAATTGTGGAAAAGGAAATTATTATGCTATCAGACAGGAGTTGGGAAGTACAGACTGGGAGCAATTGTCCCACAGAAAGGGCACAGCAGACATGTGGAGACTGTTTAAGGAGCAGTTGTTGCGAGTGATACACAAATTTATTCCTCTGAGACAGGTAAGAAGGGGTAAGATTAAGGAACCTTGGATGACGAGAACAGAGGAACGTCTCGTAAAAAGGAAGCAGGCATCTTACGTCAGATGGAGGAAGCAAGGATCGAGCACAGCTTTAGAGGATTACAGGCTTGCTATAAAGGAGCTCAGAAATGGACTGAGGCGAGCCATGATGGGGCACGAAAAAGGCTTGGCAAGAAGGATTAGGGAGAATCCAAAGGCATTTTTCTCATACGTGAGGAATAAGAGAATAATCAGGGGGAAGGTCAGGCCGACCAAGATTAGAGTAGGGAACTTATGTGTGGAGTCGGCGCAGATAGGGAAAGCCCTAAATGAGTTTTTTGCTTCGATTTTCACCAAGGAAAGGGAACTTGTTGTAAATGAAACTTAGAGGAGCTGGGACAGATCAGTCTTGACCAGATCAAGATTGATGAAGTTGATGTGCCAGCAAATCTGGAAAACATTAAGATGGATAAGTCCCCAGGGCCAGACCAGATTTATCCTAGACTGCTCCGGGAAGCAAGAAAGGAGGTTGCTAAGGCACTGGCGAGGATATTAGCCTCCACACTCTTCACAGGAGTCGTACCGGAGGATTGGAAGAAGGCGAATGCTGTTCCTTATTTCAAATAGGGTAATAAGGAAATCCCGGGCAATTAGAGACCAGTCAGTCTTACGTCTGCGGTCAGCAAAGTTT
>NW_025209626.1:9241-14926 GCF_004010195.1 Chiloscyllium plagiosum
ATTCAATTCCATAAATTCACAGCCTGAACCCATTATGACTGTTCTCCATTTTCCGTACACTCTCCCTCCTGGGCTCCCTAAGTTCGTGTCTTGTTTATGTTGCATTCAACAGAGAAAATCAATTTCTAATATTTACACATTAATTTGCACCCATTATATATCTGTGTCACTTTCACCACAATTTCAAGCTCAATCGTCTTTCACACTGGGCCTCCAAACACTCTTTCCTACCTCTGCCAAGATACTAAAACGCTCAATTCCCAATCATTTACACTTCTGAAGAAGATTTACACTGGACTTGAAACATTAACATTGTTTCTCTGTCTCTGCAGATGTTGCCAGACCCCTGAGTTCCATCAAAAATGAAAAGTTCCAGAATACATTTTCAATACAGCAAATATCATTGGATACAGGAAATCTGAAACAATTGGACTTACTGGGTGCTTTGAGGAACAATCACCGAACCCGAAAGCTTAACTCTGCTTTCACTCCACAGATGCTGTCAGACTTGTCAGTGTCTTCAGCAATTTCTGGTTTTGAACAAGTTTCAAACGTGTGTCAAAGTTTCTCACACGCCCTGTCCATTATAAAGCGCCATACACCAGGAAGTGAATGATTACGCAAGGTATACAAATTCATTTGTTCTGAAACTACATAAGGCTGTCATCACCGACACTATAGAGCTCTTAATCATGATCATGGAGAGAAACAGAGGGAAACGCATTCGCTTTAAACAGAAGGTGGCATTACCGGAGGGGAAGAGATTCAGGTGAAAACGTTAAATGCTTTTGAAGAATGCGACAAATTGGAGGTATGGCATCATGAAGATACCCAAACAGGATGAGAATTTTTTAAAAAGGAATCGTTCCCACATCAGAAACTGGGATAGGGCACTGTGTACAGAGGAGAAGGGTGACCGGGTCCCCGTGTGAATTGAGGACAGGCAGCAGAATTGTATTGCAGATATTGCAGCTCCATCTGGGCATTCATGTGATGCTGTAAATCATAGCAGCTGTAGTAGCAGCAACAGAAGCAGAATTATATTCAACCACCATATAATCTCTCAGTCTTCCATTACCACAAAGCCGATCTCCGGTTCAGTGATGAGTGCATCTAAACCTGATGACAATCCTTTCAAGCTACTGCACTTGCTACTGACATTAATAAACAGCAGAACTAACATCTGATAGAGAGGACGCCATGATCCCAAGACTGCGATGATTTCTTTTAAAACCAGCTATGAATTACTGCTGGCCTGTCTACTCTTCGTCTTATCTGTTAGAAAAACCCTTGTTCCGTTTGTTCGAGACGTTTCAAAAACTTCCCTCCTATTACCATTTTATTTACATCATTGATATACTTACTGTACCTTCCCCTGTGAGGAAAGATGTAAAACATGGGCGCAAATTATCTGTCTGCTCCCTGTCGCCAATTCTTCAGTCACACCCTCCAATTATCCTTAGTATACTTTCCTACTTAATTTCACCTAAGGTCACACACTCATCTTGGAATTTTTTTATATGCTCGGAAAAGCTCATGCTGCTTGTTTTTGTATTTCTTGCCAATTTTCTGCATCATGTCTTTTCTCCCCTTTTCCTCGGTTTTTCGATTCATACAGTCATATCGTGCACAAACAGACCCTTTGGTCCAGCTTGTCCATGCTGACCAGGTTTTCCAAACTAAACTAGTCCCAACTGATTGCATTTTGTCCATGTGCCTCTAAACTTTTCCCATTCATATGTTTGTCCAAATGAGTTTTAAATGTTGTCGCTGTACTTGCACCTCCCACTCTTCCTCTGACAGCTCATTCCATATACAAACATCACCCTCTGTGTGAAAACATTGACCCTTCGTCCATTTCAAATCTTCCCTCTTTCACCTTCAAGCTATGCCTTCTATTGTTGAACTCCCCTATCCCATGGAAAAGACCTTGGCTGGTCACTAATTTCAAACCTCTCATGATTTTATAAACTTCTACAATGTCATCCCTCAACCTCCTACACGCTATCTGACTCTAACTTCACGAACAAGCATTTAAAGATAAGCAGTGCAAATTTGAGACAGTATTCAAATGACAGGTAAATAACATTCAGCCCAAGCTTCATACTGTGATTTGTTTTTCTCCATGTTACAACACTAAGGCAGCTGGAAACTCTTACGTGTACCAATAAGAGGTCAAACACCTGAATTGCTTTGTCCAAACCGTGTGATGATCTCTACAGTGAAAGCGCATTTCTGGCATGAACCATGTAAAAAGGGGAATTCTTGTACCACACGGTCAGCGTTGACCTTTAGCAGAGTGAGATGAAGGCTGAGTATACGTTTTGAAATTTGGATCATAGTGTCAATTCAGTGCAAAGGGGGAGAGCTAATTTCAATAAGGTTTACTCCAAGAAGAAAACTTTCCGGAATGAGATGTGAGTGGGAGGTATAAAACAGCATGAATTGAGAGGCCAAGCCACACTGAGACCAGAACACAGTGGCAGCACAAAACGCAGCTTGATTCTACAGCAGAGTCGGTAGACCTAATCAAAGAGTTTCGGGTGAAGTGGGTCGGGACCATAATGTGAGAGAATGTGCTCTGCAATTTGCGATTGAGGAACTGGAACCAGGAAGGGGAGACGAGCAGGGAAGAGGATGGAGCAGCAATGGCAGTGTTTTCTGCGGGGTTAATCAGGAAGCACAGCTGAAATTCGTGCCTAACATCAGCTTATGTTACCTGAAATAAACATTATAAATCTGGCCCGCCACTAATGCTCATCAATAGTATCCTTGAGACCTTTTGTCAACCATGGGTGGTTCACCTGCTTACCGAGTTCTTCTTTTTGAACAGAAACGATAATTACTGAGCAGTTTGGGATATCTGCTTGAATGTCTGCTCATGTATACTCACTGACGTTCCTCTGGGTCTATTTTCACATTCCGCTTCAGACCAGATGTGAGGCAGAAATCCTCAATTTAGATGCCTGGGTCTTTTCAATCATCCAGGAGGAACTTCTGCCTGTGGCTGAGCACATGATCAGCGGACGCTGACTCCATTCTCCAAGTTTCTGCATCTCTGTTATTTCTGTTTGATGATGCCACATTCCTGTGAGCTGCGTCTAACGTGACCATATTTTCCTTCAAACCAGAAATCCCCTAACTCTGGTGGACAGGGCCTTCAGCTGTCACTGTCCCATCCCCCACGGTGTTGCCCTCAATCTCCCCACTCCCGCATGGCACCTTTCCATACAATTTCAGAAGCTGCAACACTTGCTCATTCGCCTCTTCTCTCCTCACTGTCCAAGGAACCAAACATACCTTCCAGGTGAAGCAGCATTTCTGTTGTAAACTTTCAATCTGGTCTCCTATCATTGCTGCTCACAATGCAGTCTCTCTATATTGGCGAGACCAAACAGAGATTGCTTTGAGGAACACTCCCACTCTGTCTGTGGAAATAACATTGAACTTCTCATTACTTCCCATTTCAATAACCTACCTTGCTCTCATGCTAACATTTCAGCCTTGGGCTGCTGCAATGTTCCAAGGAAGCACCACCCAAGCTCGAGTAACACCTCACTTTACACTTTCGTACGTTACATCCTGTAGGAGTTAATGTACAATTTCACAACTTCACAGTCTGACCCCATTATAATTGTTCTCCAGTTTCCGTACATTCTCCGTCCTGGTCTCCTTATGACCTTGTGTGGTTGTATCTTCCTTATCGTTCACTCAATAGAGAGAACCCCTTTATCCCATTCACAGTTTAATTATTAGGCTACTTCACATGATCTTCTCGTTCTTCACTACTAAAAACATGTTTGTCTTTTGTCACATCCTCTTTTACCCGTCAACCCACTCCCCACATCTGTCAAGGGATTATAAAGCTCATTGTCCAGTCCTTTTCAGTTCTGAAGAAGTGTCATACTGGACTTGAAACGCTAACTATGTTTCTCTGTCTCTGCAGATGATGCCAGGCTTGTTGGGTTTCTCTAGAAATGAATAGACTCAGAACAAATTTTCAATTAAAGAAATAACTATGGATCCTGGAAATGAACATGCAAAAATTGCTGGAGAAAATGGGAGCTTTGTAGAAGGATAACTGGCCCTGAAAGATTAACTCTGCTTTCACTGCACGAGATGCTGCCAGACCTGCTGAGTTTCGTCAGCAATTTCTGTTTTTAAACAAGTTCCATAGACATGTGTTAAAGCTGCTCAAACGCCTTGCCTAACACGGAACGCCGTGCACTGGGAAGTGACCGATAATGCAAGGTACACACATTTCTTGATCTGAAACTACATAAGGCTGGCATCTCTGACACTGCAGAGCTCTTAATCATGGTCAGGGAGACAAACAGAGGGGAACACATTCACATCAAACACAGAAGATGGCATTGGGCGAATGGAAAAGATTCAGATGCGTATGTGAAGGGGTTTGAGTAAAGTAACAAATTGGAGGCGTGACACCAGGGAGACCAGAATGAGAATAGGAAAATGGAAGTGTTACCACATCAGAAACCAGTTTAAGACACTGAGTACATGGCTGATGGATGAATGGGTCTTGGTGTGAACTGGGGGATAGTCAATAGAATTGAATTGAACAGACTGGAGCTCAAAGTGGGCATTCATGTGGTGCGGTAGAATCACAGCAGCAGCAGAATTGTATTCAACTACAATCCGTAACATTTTCCCCAGGATAATCCCTCAGCCTACCATTAACATCAAGCTGATCTATGGTTCAGCGACGAGTGCGGGAGAACATGATAGGGTCGGAACCATGTATACCTAAACCTGATGACAACCCATTTAAGCTACCGCACTTGACTGGTTATATTCGAAACAGCAGTACTAACATCTGATACAGAGGGCAAAATGATCCCAAGATTAACAGATCAGATCGAAGTTCTGCAGTGCTGCCACATCCAGACATAAATGTCGATGGACTATTGAACAACTCACTGGAGGAGAAGACTCCATAAATGTCGCCATCCTATATAACAGGACAGCCCTGTACATCAGTGTAAAAGACATGGTTGTATTATCTGCACCGTCCTCAGCCAAAAGTGTTGAGTTGATGATCCACTTCAACCTCGCCAAGCTGCCCGCAGAATCACAGATCTCAGTCTTTAAGCGATCTGATTTGCTGTATGTGACATGAAGAAACACCTGAACACAGTAAATACCTCAGCCAGAAGTGTTGAGTTGATGATCCACCTCAACCTCGCCAAGCTGTCCGCAGAATCACAGATCTCAGTCTTTAAGCGATCTGATTTGCTGTATGTGACATGAAGAAACACCTGAACACAATAAATACGACAAAGGCAATGGGCCCTGACCCCATTCCTGCAAAGGGACTGAACACTTGTGCTGCACAACAAGCAGTGTCCCTGGGGAAGCTGTTTTATTCCAGCTCCAACTCTGACATCTCCCAGGCAATGTGGAAATTTACTTGGCTTTGTCCAATCCCATAACAAGGGAATAACTATAGTCTAACCATTTATGACGCCCTGAGTCCCGTCGCGATAATCACATTGATGGCAGTTCTTTTTGACAGAGCTGTCAACCAACACAGAAATAACCAGCTCAGTGTGGTTTCCAATAGGTCCCCATGTGGAGATGGTGTTGTTGTGGAAAAGTCACTGGATTACTAATCCAGTCCAGGCTAATGCTGTGGCAGCTGGTGGACGTTATAATTAATAAAATATC
>NW_025209626.1:15687-17000 GCF_004010195.1 Chiloscyllium plagiosum
CCAAGCTCGAGTAACACCTCACTTTACACTTTCGTACGTTACATCCTGTAGGAGTTAATGTACAATTTCACAACTTCACAGTCTGACCCCATTATAATTGTTCTCCAGTTTCCGTACATTCTCCGTCCTGGTCTCCTTATGACCTTGTGTGGTTGTATCTTCCTTATCGTTCACTCAATAGAGAGAACCCCTTTATCCCATTCACAGTTTAATTATTAGGCTACTTCACATGATCTTCTCGTTCTTCACTACTAAAAACATGTTTGTCTTTTGTCACATCCTCTTTTACCCGTCAACCCACTCCCCACATCTGTCAAGGGATTATAAAGCTCATTTTCCAATCCTTTTCAGTTCTGAAGAAGTGTCATACTGGACTTGAAACGCTAACTCTGTTTCTCTGTCTCTGCAGATGATGCCAGACCTGTTGGGTTTCTCCAGAAATGAATAGGCTCAGAACAAATTTTCAATTAAAGAAATAACTATGGATCCTGGAAATGAACATGCAAAAATTGCTGGAGAAAATGGGAGCTTTGTAGAAGGATAACTGGCCCTGAAAGATTAACTCTGCTTTCACTGCACGAGATTCTGCCAGACCTGCTGAGTTTCGTCAGCAATTTCTGTTTTTAAACAAGTTCCATGGACATGTGTTAAAGCTGCTCAAACACCTTGCCTAATACGGAACGCCGTGCACTGGGAAGTGACCGATAATGCAAGGTGCAAACATTTCTTGATCTGAAACTACATAAGGCTGGCATCTCTGACACTGCAGAGCTCTTAATCATGGTCAGGGAGACAAACAGGGGAACACATTCACATCAAACACAGAAGATAGCATTGGGCGAATGGAAAAGATTCAGATGCGTATGTGAAGGGGTTTGAGTAAAGTAACAAATTGGAGGCGTGACACCAGGGAGACCAGAATGAGAATAGGAAAATGGAAGTGTTACCACATCAGAAACCAGTTTAAGACACTGAGTACATGGCTGATGGATGAATGGGTCTTGGTGTGAACTGGGGGATAGTCAATAGAATTGAATTGAACATACTGGAGCTCAAAGTGGGCATTCATGTGGTGCGGTAGAATCACAGCAGCAGTAGAATTGTATTCAACTACAATCCGTAACATTTTCCCCAGGATAATCCCTCAGCCTACCATTAACATCAAGCTGATCTATGGTTCAGCGACGAGTGCGGGAGAACATGATAGGGTCGGAACCATGCGTACCTAAACCTGATGACAATCCATTTTAGCTCCCGCACTTGACTGGTTACATTCGAAACAGCAAGACTATCATCTGATACACAGGGCAAAA
>NW_025209627.1:0-6231 GCF_004010195.1 Chiloscyllium plagiosum
ACTTGAGTGATGTTTAATTGATCATAGCTATCTCCTGTCGGAGTCAAGCCATTTCTTGCCTTTCAGAAATATATAAAGCACGACTGATAAACAGAGATCTCACTACTGGGCAACTGTAATTAGATAGGGACAGAAATTTTTACTATATCCCTCGCCTGTGATGTATTCCAAATAACACACACACACACACATAAAATGCAAGAAGAGGATTGCCACCTCCACCATGGCAATCTAAAAGTGTGGTGCTAGAAAAGCACAGCCAGTCGGGCAGCATCCGAGGGAAGCTGTCTGATCAGCTGGGCTTTTCCAGTACCACATTTATCGACTGTGATCTCCAGTATGTGCTGTCCTCACTTTCTCCCAGTTGATTATAACATTATTGCAAAGCCTCTTCCAAGGATGCCTCCCGTGAAGAAGTTCTCCTCCTCCCTCTACAAGGATCTCAGTGAGTTCAGCCCCCTTTGGCCATCCTGAATTCCAGCATCTTCAGTCCACAGTTTCTCTACATCTATTAGAATACATTACACTTTACATTGCATTTTTCAGAGTGGAAGCAAACATTTGAACTGCCACGTGATATTCTCTTCTGCCTGGCCACACATGATTATTTCCACCAAGTCTTGTCTAATGATGTAGTCTCAGGCACAAGTGGGAACAGTATTCCACGACAGACTGCTTTATTCCTCGCATTAAAAATCCTATAAAGGTGATTTCGATTTCAATTTAAATTGCACGTTCTTGAATTCATTACATGTTATCTGATTAACTAGCAGGGTGAAATGGAACTCCTCTACTCTCAGATTTTCGACTGCATTCCACCAATTTGCCTTCATTTTGAAGTCGCGATTATTTTTGTTTTTGCACAAACATTACTTGTTCTTGTCATTCACCTGAAGCTCAAACTGAACAATTGCACATGTGCTTACTGACAAAACATAGAGAAGGCAATGGCCATCAAGATATTTGTCTCTTCCTTCCTAAACATAATGAAAGTGAGGGGAACTAGGGCAGCTTCTGGTAAGTTCACAAAATAAATCTTAATATTCAGCATTTATTTCCTTACTAATTAATGGACGCAAGAAGAGAAATTAATGTGCAATAAACGTTCATCAGCAAAGTGATTACATAAAGGAATGATATAAATAATTGATCCAGAGCAACATTCTGAATCCTGCAACTCACGTTCACAAGGTATATTTCATCATCATTTTCCAATATGAATAATTCAATTTTACATGAAACAGAAACAATTCAAATCTCCATATCATCAAGGTGAAACCACCTCAAGATATGATATTGCAATTTACTGTAAACTTGATGACAACAATTTGATATAGTTATTGGTCTATGCAGTATTGATGCCGGGCGTTATTCTGTCTACACTGGATATTGCACCATCAAGTTATCAAACTTGAGAAACGGTTGGATTGTGTTATTTAGTTAACTCCATTCATTTCTCTTTGATATTCTTTCGGTTTGTAAGTAAGATGTTCTTTTTATTAAACAACATTTTGATTTAATTGATTCCCCAAAAAATACCCAAATAAAGCATTGAAACTTTGTGCAAATTCAACTTTTCTGCTTCAGTCTGAATACTGACACAATTACTATTGTCTCACCCGAGACTAAAGTTTGAAATTATTGTATCGAAACATAAATCTATCCTATCATTCTTTTAACCAAGTAAAGAGAAAGAAAGTCAAAACGTGTGGCGCTGGAAAAGCTCAGCAGGGCAGGCAGCATGAGAGAAGCAGGAGAGTCGACGTTTGAAGCATAATTCTGGATTAGTGGTGCTGGAAGAGCACAGCAGTTCAGGCAGCATCCGACGAGCAGTAAAAACGACGTTTCAAGCATAAGCCCTCCATCAGGAATGACCTGTTTTTTTTCCAGCGCCACACTTTTTGACTCTGATCTACAACATGCACAGTTCTCACTTTCCCTTTATGAGCAATGTAACTAGCTAAAAGCTTAAACCAGGCGAATTTTAAGAAGCATCACAAACATCTATTAAGGGATAGACGTGCAGCCCACATCAATGCAACGTAATCTAGGAACAGGGGACGTGTCAAAACAGGCGAGTAAAATGTCTCACTTTCAATTTTACTTCTCTCTTTCACTGTCAAGGATGTGTAGAACATTTGGAAGATGTTAATTTGAGGCACAAAAAAAAATCCAGTTGACTTTTGAGATGGATATTATCAACTTTACCTGAATTCATCTTCCTTATTTTCGATGAATATTAAACCAATCCCTATCTCCATATCCCGTCCATTGTCAGTTCATACCGAAACCAAACTCGCAGTTTTCCCTTATTGCATCAGATTACTGATTACGTATCATAATATGTCCCTCTATAGTTTATAAGGAGTCTTTGAATACATGAATCAGATAGCTTATTAAGCATGCATTATAGTGTACAAATTTATCAGAAAGTGGTGACTCTCGACCACTTAAACATGCACATCCATTAAATTATTTAAGCATTATTAATCTACTATTTAATACTTTTAGAATCAAGGGTTTGTCTTTTTTTGAGTGTAGGGATTAAAGTGTATTTCAGACGGTTGATCACATAAATTGACACTTTTAAATGAATTCGACTCATTAGACGAGGAACCATCTGATGTACTCATACTTCTTTATACCCACTCTGCTCAGTGACAGCATTTAGATCAAATACCCACTCTGCTCAGTGACAGCAATTAGATCAGATACCCACTCTGCTCAGTGACAGCATTTAGATCAAATACCCACTCTGCTCAGTGACAGCATTTAGATCAGTGACCCACTCAGCTCAGTGACAGCATTTAGAGATCAGCTACCCACTCTGCTCACTGACCAAATACCCACTCTGCTCAGTGACAGCATTTAGATCAGTGACCCACTCTGCTCACTGACCGCATTCAGATCAAATACCCACTCTGCTCAGTGACTGCATTTAGAGATCAGCTACCCACTCTGCTCAGTGACAGCATTTAGGTCTGTTATCCACTCTGCTCAGTGACAGCATTTAGAGATCAGCTGCCCACTCTGCTCAGTGACAGCATTTTGATCAAATACCCACTCTGCTCAGTGACAGCATTTTGATCAAATACCCACTCTGCTCAGTGACAGCATTTGGATATCAGCTAACCACTCTGCTCAGTGACCGCATTCAGATCAAATACCCACTCTGCTCAGTGACTGCATTTAGAGATCAGCTACCCACTCTGCTCACTGACCGCATTCAGATCAAATACCCACTCTGCTCAGTGACCGCATTCAGATCAAATACCCACTCTGCTCAGTGACAGCATTAAGATAAAATACCCATTCTGCTCAGTGACAGCATTTAGATCAAATACCCACTCTGCTGAGTGACAGCATTTAGATCAAATACCCACTCTGCTCAGTGACAGCATTTAGATCAAATACCCACACTGCTCAGTGACAGCATTTAGATCAAATACCCATTCTGCTGAGTGACAGCATTTAGGTCTGTTACCCACTCTGTTCAGTGACAGCATTTAGATCAAATACCCACTCTCCTCAGTGACTGCATTTAGATCAGTGACCCTCTCTGCTCAGTGACAGCATTTAGAGATCAGCAACCCACTCTGCTCAGTGACCGCATTTAGTTCAAATACCCACTCTGCTCAGTGACAGGATTTAGAGATCAGCTACCCACTCTACTCAGTGACCGCATTTAGATCAAATACCCACTCTGCTCAGTGACAGCATTTAGATAAGTGACCCACTCTTCTCAGTGCCCAGATTTAGATCAAATACCCACTCTGCTCAGTGACCGCATTTAGATCAGCTACCCACTCTGCTCAGTGACTGCATTTAGATAAAATACCCACTCTGCTCAGTGACAGCATTCAGATCTGTTACCCACTCTGCTCAGTGACAGCATTTAGATCAAATACCCACTCTGCTCAGTGACAGCATTTAGATAAGTGACCCACTCTGCTCAGTGGCCAGATTTAGATCAAATACCCACTCTGCTCAGTGACAGCATTTAGATCAGCTACCCACTCTGCTCAGTGACAGCATTTAGATCAGTGACCCACTCTGCTCAGTGACAGCATTTCGAGATCAGCTGCCCACTCTGCTCAGTGACTGCATTTAGATCAGATACCCAGTCTGCTCAGTGACAGCATTTAGATCAAATACCCACTCTGCTCAGTGACAGCATTTAGATCAGTGACCCACTCTGTGCAGTGACAGCATTTAGATCAGTGACCCACTCTGCTCAGTGACAGCATTTAGAGATCAGCTACCCACTCTGCTGAGCGACAGCATTTAGGTCTGTTACCCACTCTGCTCAGTGACAGCATTTAGATCAAATACCCACTCTGCTGAGTGACAGCATTTAGGTCTGTTACCCACTCTGCTCAGTGACAGCATTTAGATCAGATACCCACTCTGCTCAGTGACAGCATTTAGGTCTGTTTCCCTATCTGCTCAGTGACAGCATTTAGATCAGTGACCCACTCTGCTCAGTGACCGCATTTAGTTCAAATACCCACTCTGCTCAGTGACAGGATTTAGAGATCAGCTACCCACTCTGCTCAGTGACCGCATTTAAATCAGCTACCCACTCTGCTCAGTGACAGCATTAAGAGATCAGCTACCCACTCTTCTCAGTGACAACATTTAGAGATCAGCTACACACTCTGCTCAGTGACAGCATTTAGAGATCAGCTACACACTCTGCTCAGTGACAGCATTAAGAGATCAGCTACCCACTCTTCTCAGTGACAACATTTAGAGATCAGCTACACACTCTGCTCAGTGACAACATTTAGAGATCAGCTACACACTCTGCTCAGTGACAGCATTTCGATCAAATACCCACTCTGCTCAGTGACAGCATTTAGATCAGATACCCACTCTGCTCAGTGACAGCATTTAGATCAAATACCCACTCTGCTCAGTGACAGCATTTAGATCAGTGACCCACTCTGCTCAGTGACAGCATTTAGATCTGTTACCCACTCTGCTCAGTGACAGCAATTAGATCTGTTACCCACTCTGCTCAATGACATCATTTAGATCTGTTACCAACTCTGCTCAGTGACATCATTTAGATCTGTTACCCACTCTGCTCAGTGACATCATTTAGATCAAATACCCACTCTGCTCAGTGACAGCATTTAGAGATCAGC
Source organism: Chiloscyllium plagiosum (assembly GCF_004010195.1). Lineage (NCBI taxonomy): Eukaryota > Metazoa > Chordata > Chondrichthyes > Orectolobiformes > Hemiscylliidae > Chiloscyllium > Chiloscyllium plagiosum. The sequence goes on from NW_025209627.1 coordinate 5,151, forward strand.
TCTTGGTCACTGACAGCATTCTCCTTTGAAATTTTGGTGACATAAAACTTCCTGTTGCTTGGAAGAATTCTTCTCAAAGATTGATGGATCACAAGGGAACAAGTCACCTGTTGCACTCAGGGATTGAGGTGTTGTGTACAATGAGATCGTAGGATTTTCAACAGGTAATAAATGTGGAGTGATGTTTGTGTTGGGGTCATATAAACGAGGGGTCAGGATGATGTATGATGAGATCAGACATGATTGAGCCCAAGTGGACTGGGAGCAGCTACATTTCGGTATATCTGTCTCAGAATAGTGGTTTGCAATCAAGAAAGAAATATGGAGTCAGACACTCATAGAGATGTATACATGGAAACAGACCCTTCAATCCAACTCATCTAACCCAACCAGTTATCCTAAATTAATCTCGTCCCATTTGCCAGCACTTGGCCCTTATCCCTCTTAACACTTTCTATTCAGATTCACACCCAGCTGCCTTTTAAATGTTGCAACTGGACAAGCCTCCACCACTCCCTCTGGCTGCTCATTCCATATACACACCACCCTCTTTGTGAAAAAGTCATCCCTTAGGTCCCTTTGATATCTTTCCCTTCTCATAAATATGCCCTCGAGCCTTGGACTTCTCTCCCCTGGGAAAAAGACCTTGGCTATTCACTATATCCATGCCCCTCATGATTTTATAAACCTCTATGAGGTCACCCCTCAGCCTCAGCCAGTCAGGTAAAATTGCCTCAGTCTATTCAGCCTGTCCTTCCAAACCCAGCAACATCCATGCTAAATTGCCCATAGTGTAAGGCGCATTAGTCAGGGATAAATATAGGGTAGGGGAATGGGTCTGGGTGGGTTACTCTTCGAAGGGTCAGTTTGGACTTGTTAGACAATAGCCAATAGACAATAGACAATAGACAATAGGTGCAGGAGTAGGCCATTCTGCCCTTCAAGCCTGCACCGCCATTCAATATAATCATGGCTGATCATTCCTAATCAGTATCTTGTTCCTGCCTTATCTCCATAACCCTTGATTCCACTATCTTTGAGAGCTCTATCCAACTCTTCCTTAAATGAATCCAGAGAGTGG
>NW_025209627.1:6731-16555 GCF_004010195.1 Chiloscyllium plagiosum
CCCTGCGGTACCCCACTGGTCACTGCCTGCCATTCCGAAATGGAGCCGTTTTTCACTACCCTTTGTTTCCTATTAGCCAACCAATTTTCAATCCAATCTAGCAATTTGCCCCCAATACCATGCGCCTTAATTTTGCTCACTAACCTCCTGTGTGGGACTTTATCAAAAGCTTTATGAAAGTCCAGGTACACTATATCTACTGGATTTCCCTCTTCCAACTTCATAGTTACATCCTCAAAAAATTCAAGAAGATTAGTCAAGTATGATTTCCCCTTCATAAATCCATGCTGACTCCTACCTATCCTGTTACTACTATCCAGGTGTGTCGTAATTTCATCCTTTATAATAGACTCCAGCATCTTTCCCACCACTGAGGTCAGACTAACTGGTCTATCATTTCCTGCTTTCTCTCTCCCACCTTTCTTAAAAAGTGGTATAACATTAGCCACCCTCGAATCCTCAGGAACCGACCCCGAATCTATTGAACTCTGGAAAATAATCACCAACGCATCCATGATTTCCAGAGCCACCTCCTTCAGTACCCTGGGATGCAGACCATCAGGCCCCGGAGACTTATCAACCTTCAGACCTAACAGTCTCTCCAACACCAAATCCTGGCAAATATAAATTCCCTTAAGTTCAGGTCCTTCAGCCACTGTTACCTCAGGGAGATTGCTTGTGTCTTCCCCAGTGAACACAGATCTGAAGTACCCATTTAGTTCCTCTGCCATTTCTTTGTTCCTAGTAATATATTCCCCTGTTTCTGTCTTCAAGTGCCCAATTTTTGTCCTAACCATTTTTTTGCCTTGCACATACCTAAAAAAGCTCGCACGAGAATTCCTAGAAGCATGGCATTCCAACTGGAACGGTATCAACAATCAAGAGTTAGACTCCATCTACCACCCCCTGAGAAAAAGAATCGGAAGTGACTTCACTACAGGAAATATCACCACAGGAAGTGACATCACCAACCCAAAGAAACTCAAACATAAATAGAAAGCAGGAATTTTCAGCATTGCTTCACCTGAAGATGTTACCTAGTAGGGTAACGAAACATCTGGAGATGAACCTTCCAGCTCATCAAGCAAACCTACATCCAAAACCTCAACCTGAGCTACAAATCTTCTCAAAACTTGCTATTCTGGAATTCTTCCTAAATCTCATCTTCTATGAAGGAGTCTAAAATGGTGCTGATTCTGACACCCATTTTCTTTTAGGTTTCTGACATACATTTTGGAATTTTGGGTGTAGATTTGCTTGCTGAGCTGGAAGGTTAGGGCTGAAGGGCCTGTTTCCATACTGTAGGGAATCTAATATAATCTAATTTAAATCTTTTCTGAACTCTTTCAAGTTTCACAACATTGTTCCTATAGCAGGGATACCTGAATTGAATGCAGTATTCCAAAAGTGGTTTACCAATCTTCTGTACTCAATGCACTGACCAATCAAGGCAAGCATACCAAATGCTTTCTGCAATATCCCGTCTACCTGTGCCTCAACCTTTAATGAACTATGAACTTGCAGTCCAAGGTCTCTTTGTTCAGCAACACTCTCCAGGACCTTATCACAAAATGTATAAGTCCTGCGTTGATTTGCAGTTCCAAAATGCAACACCTCATATCTACCTAAATTAAACTCCATCTGCCATGCCTTAACCCATCAGCCCATCTGATCAAGATCCTGTTGTAATCTGAGGTAACCTTCTTCACTATCCACTACACCTCCAATTTTGGTGTCATCTGTAAACTTACTAACTATACCTCCTATATTCACATCCAAATCATTCATATGAAAATTACCAAAAGCAGTGGACCCAGCACCAATCCTTGTGGCACATTGCTGGTCATAGGTCTCCAGTTCGAAAAGCAACACTCCACCACCATCCTCTGTCTTCTACCTTCAAACTAATTTTGTATCCAATTGGCTAGTTTCCCCTAGATTCCATGGGATCTAACCTTGCTAACCAGTCTATGATGTGGAACCTTGTACACCTTACTAAAGTAAATATTGACAATGTCCACCGCTCTGTCTTCGTCAATCTTCTTTGCCACTTTTTCAAGAACATCAAGTCAGTCAGACATGATTTCCCATGCACAAAGCCATGTTGACTATCCCTAATCAGTCCTTGCCTTTCCAAATACATTTAAATCCTTTCCCTCAGAACCTCCTGCAACAATTTACTCACCACTGACATCAGGCTCACTGGTCTATAGTTCTCTGGCTTTCCTACTATCTTTCTTAAATAATGGCATCACATTAGCCACTCTCCAGCCTTCTAACACTGCTCTGTGGCTATCAATGATCCAAATATCTCAGGAAGGGGCCCAGCAATCACTTCCCTCACTTCCAGTTTATACCTGATCAGGTCCCAGGGATTTATCCATCTTTTTGTGTTTTAATATGTCCAGCCCTTTCTCCTCTGTAATATGGACACTTTTCAAGATGTCACTATTTACCTCTCTAAGTTCTCTCGCTTTCATATCCTTCTCAACAGTAAACATTGACACAAAATACTCATTTAGTATCTCATCTATCTCCTGTGGTTCTACACATAGATGGTCTTGTTGATCATTAAGGGAACGTATTCTCTCCCTAGTTATTCTTTTGCCCTGAATGTGCTTGTACAATCTCTTTGCATTTTCCTGAACCCTATTTGCTAAAGCTACCTCATGTCCCTTGTTTGCCCTCCTGATTTCCCTCTGGGGTATATTCCTACTACCCCTATATTGCTGGAGAGATTTACTCAATCACAGTTGTCTATACCTGACATATTCCTCCTTCTTTTTCTCGACCAAACCCTCAATTTCTCTCGCCATCCAGCATTCCCTAACCTACCATTGCCCTTCACACTAACAAGAACATACTGTCTCTGGTCTCTCGTTATCTTATTTTTTAAAGGCCTCCCACTTTCGAGCCGTTCCTTTACCTGCGCATATCTGCTTCCAATCAACTTTTGACAATTCTTGTCTAATACCATCAAAATTGGCCTTCCTCCAATTTAGGACGAACTTTCAGATCCAGTCTATCGTTTCCATCACTATTTCAATAGTATTATGATCACTAGCCCCAAAGTGCTCCCCCACTGATGCCTCAGTCACCTGCCCTGCCTCATTTCCCTTAAGGGAACGTCAAGGTTTGCACCTTCTCTCATGGTTATATTTCACATACTGAATAACATACTCTTAAAAAATTCCTCTCTATTCAAGCCCTTAACACTACGGTAGTCCCAATCAATGTTTGGAAAGTCAAATTCCTCCACCATTACCATCCTAGTATTCTCACAAATGCTTACAAATTTGCTTCTCAATTTCCTGTTAATTACAATCCCAATAAGGTGATCATCCCTTTTTTAGTTCTCAGTCCCATCCAAATAATAGCCTCCCTAGGTACAGCCATAATGTCATCCCCAACCAAAATCGCCCATCCCCAATCCCAACCCCCTGTTGCCCCACTGTCTATCCTTCCGGTAGCATTTGTATCCTGGAACATTAAGCTGCCAGTCCTGTCCATCCCTGAGCCATGTTTCTGTAGTTGCTATGATATCCCAGTCCCATGTTCCTAACCATGCCCTGAGTTCACCTGCCTTCCCTGTCAGCCTCTTGCATTTAAATAAATGCAGTTTAATTTATCAGTTTTACCTCATTCTCTGCCATGCTCTTGCTTGCCTTGACTATTTGACTTGCTCCTCTTCTCAACGGTACTAGCCTCAGATTTATCTCAGATACCCAGAAGAGATTCTAATGATCCAAAACTGTGAATCTGCCCCTGCACCAGCTCCTCAGACACACATTCATCTGCTCCATCCTTTTATTTCTTCTCTCAACAACACCTGGCACTGGGAGTAATGCAGGTATTACTACCCTCAACAACCCACTTTTTAACCTCCTGCCCAATTTCTTACATCTCACTTCAGAACCTCATCCCTTTCCCTACCAGTGTCATTGGTACCAATGTGTACAACGACCTCCAGCTGGTCCCCCTCCCCCTCGAGAACATTCTGCATCCTCTCTGAGAGATCCTGGCACCAGGAAGGCAACACACCATTCTGATTTGTCATGTTGGCTGCAGAAATGTTTGTCTGTGCCTCTGACTAGAGAGTCCCCTAGCACAATCGATTACTTAGAACCCAACACACCCCTCATTACATTTGAGCCAGTCTCAATACCAGAAACTTGGCTGTTGGTGCTACATTTGCCTGAGCGTCCATCACCCCGTACATTTTCCAAAACAGCGTACTTGTTTGAGACTCCTGCACTACCTGCCTATCTCTCATACCTTTCCTGGAATTAACCTTTCTTCCTGACTGTATCTGTGGCTTTTCTCCCTTCCTATAACTGCCATCCACAGAACTCCTAGCTCATGTAAATTCCTCATTGCCTTTAACTGTCGCTCCAAAGGATCCATGATAGGATTCATAACCGAAGACAGTAATTGCAGACATAATCATTAGGAACATTGAAACTCTCCCTAATCTCCCACATCTGATAGAAAAGAGCACATCACTCTATTAAAGTTAATTTTTGCACTTTAATCTACAGACCCAGAAAACAGAGTCTTACTGCTCTAAAAACACTGCTCTGGGATAATGTAAGAGTTATGTTTTATGTCAAAAAAAATGAGACAGATCTTGACATATAAAAATCATTACACTCACTCTACTATCACAGATTTACAAAAAAATTAAGATTTATGTATTATAAGTCTTCACGACAAACATTCAGCTGCTGACACTCCCAGCTGTGAATTGTCCCAGCAAAGAGGTCTCTGTGAAGTCAGCTGTGAAATGTCAACATTTGTTTTTCTTGGAAGGAACTGATTTGCAGAGATGCTTGTATTTTCATAGTCTGTCAGCTGTTCACACCATCAAATCCTGTGAACCTGGATATCGAGGGATGTACAGAATTGGGTTAACAGAAAAATGGGGCTTTACGGCAGATACTGAGAGCTCAAAACAGCTGAATCCATGGAGTAGTACCGAATGTACAAGAGGGAGCTTGAAAAGGAGATTAACAGAGCTAAAGTGGGATATGAAAAGTACTGGCAGGGAAAATAAAGGAAAACCCAAAGCTTTTCACAGGTACATTAAGGATAAAATAAAAATGAGGGAAAGAGTAGAGCACATTAAGTGCATGGAGCCAGATCATGTAGGTTGGGTTCGAACTGAATGTTGTGTGTAATTAGTGTGAGGGACAGTGTGGGTACAGAAATCAGGGAGAAGGACAGCGATACTTTAAAGAAATTAACACAGACAGAGGGGAGGTTCGGAGTGGTCTGGCAGACTTAAAAGTGGATAAATCTCCGAGCTGGATGAAATGGATCCCAGGCTGTTCAGTGAGATAATGGGGGAAACAATAGAGGTGCTGGCAATAATATTCAATTCCTGTCTGGCTACAGGAGAAATGCCAGAGAACTGAAGGATAGGGAATCGATGATGAATGGTAGGATTGTGAAAACACTGAGGATCAGAGGGGCCTAGGTGCGCATGTTCACCCAGTCCCTGAAGGTGTCAGGCCAGGTGGATAAAGTGGTAACGATGACACATGGTATGCCTGGCTTTATTAGCTGAGTTACAGAGCTCAAGAGCAGTGATGTGATACTGGAACCAGACAAAATGTTTGTTAGGCTATAGTTAGAGTATTGCGTACTATTCTGGAAACCTCACCATAGCAGAGATCTGATTGCACTGGAGAGGAGATTTACAAGGATCTTGCCTGGGCTGGAGAGCTTCACTTGTGACGAGAGTGAAAATCTGGGATTGATCTCCTGAGAGTAGAGGAGATTGAGAGGGGACATGATTGAGATGTATAACATTATGAGGGGTATAGATAAGGAAAACAAACAGGAACTTTTCCCCTTAACGGAGGATCAGTGGGGACATAGATTTAAGTAAAGGGAAGAAAGTTCAAGGCGGCATGGTGGTTCATGGTTAGCACTGCAGCCTCACAGCCAGGGAGCCAGGTTGGATTTCAGACACGGGCGACCAACTGGGTGGAGTTTGCACATTCTCCCCGTGTTTGCGTGGGTTCCTCCAGGTACTCTGGTTTCCTCCCACAGTCCAAACATGTGTTGGTTAGGGTGGATAGACCATGCTAAACTACTTATTGTATCCAAGGATGCGTAGGTTAGGTGAATTAGTCATGGAAAATAGGGGGTTATGGGGATAGGGTTGGGGGGTGTTGAGTCTGGCTGGGATGCTCTTCAGACAGTCAATTGAACTCGATGGGCCGAATGGCCTGCTTCCACACTCTGGGCATTCTATGAGGTGTGAAGAAAAATGCTTTCTCCCGGAGATGGGAATCTGGAATTCACTGCCTGTAAGGGTGGCAGAGACAGAAATCCTCATCGGATTGAAGGAAAATGGAGATGTGCACTTGCAAAGTGTTCAAGGCTATGGGCTAAGTGTTGGAATACGTATTGACGAATTGCCCAGTCTGTTCCTCCCTCATACAATCCCACAGTCAAAGAGGTTTACAACACAAAGGCCCATCGGCCCATTGTGCCTCGAGTCAACAGCTTTATCTTGGTTAAAGGCTTAGATTATTTCTCAATAATGGTAACAACCAAATTGAGGGTCAGTAGACAAGACATTCTCTGCACTTTCTGTATTATCTCACATTTAATATGCATCTAGTCAGATTAATGCAACAAAAGATTGAACATGTAGATATAGGAATACCTGCTGATCTGATGCTAGTCCAGACACTGCCATATATGTACTCCCAATCGTCTTGATCTTTTCAATATCACGAAAGCGTTCATCAGCCATCAGCTACAGAGAGAAACAAAGGGAACATAATCAATTTACATCAACATTACAAATCATACAAAGGAGGGTCAGGGAGCCATTGAGATTGACAGCACAGAGAAGAGCCATCTGCCCATCACCTCTGAGCTGATCAAAAACATCCCAACTGTTCTAATCCCATTTTACAGCATTTGGCCCATTAATTTGTATGCCTTGACATCACACTACACATCGAAATATCTCTTCAATGTGATGAGGGTGTCTGCCTGTCCCACCCTGAATGAGTTCCACATTCCCACCACCATTTTCCCAGTGACAGCACATTTCCCCAAATCCCCTCTCAACCTCCTGCACCTTACCATAAATCTAAGCAACATCTATTGTGTAGAGTTTTGATCTCTTTATCTGAGGAAGGACTTTGCTAAAGCATTTGACAAGGTCCCCTCATGGTAGGTTAGTCGAGAAGATTAAGTGATGTGGGATCCACGGTGAGTTGCTAAGTTGGAAACAAAATTGGCTTGGTCATAAAAGACAGAGGGTAGCTGTGAAGGGTGTTTTTATGATTGAAAATCTGTTGCCAGTGGTGTTCCACAGGGGTCAGTGCTGGGACCCCTGTGTTTGTTATATTTATAAATGATTTGGATTAAAACGTAGATGGTCTGATTAGTAAATTTGCAGCTAACGTGAAAATTGGTGGAATTATGGATGATGAGAAAGGTTGGCAAAGGATACAGTAGGATATACTTCAGTTAGAAAGTTGGGGGGAGACATGGCAGATGGTGTTTAAACAGATGAGTGTAAGGTGATACATTTTGGGAGGTCAAATGCAAGAGGAAATGGCAGGACTCTTAGGAGCATTGATACATAGAGGGATCTTTGGAGTATTTGGTACAATTCTGGTCACCACATTACAAGAAGGATGTGGAGGCTTTGGAGAGGATGCAGGAGAGGTTTACCACAATGCTGCCTGGATTGGAGTGTTTTAGCTGTAAGGAGATGGCAGACCAACTTGGATTTGTTTTTGCTGGGATGTTGGAGGCTGAGGGGTAACCTAATATAAGCATATAAAATTATGAGAGACATGGCTAGGGTGGATAGTCAGAGTCTTTTTCTCTGAATGGAAATGTGAGATACTAGGGGTTATTAATTTAAGGTGGAAGGGGAAGGTTTAACGGTGATGTGTAAGACTTTGGTTTTTACACAGAGGGAGGTAGCTGCCTGGAATGTGCCTAGAAGCATATGCCATAGCAATATTTCAGAGCATTTAGACAAAAACATGAACAGCCAGGGAATAGATGGATAGGGGCTATGTGCAGACAGATGGGATTAGTTTAGAATCGCATCATGGGCAGCACAGACATGCTGGGCTGAAGGGCCTGTTCCTGTGCTGTATTACTCTACATTCTATGTTCCCCTTAATGACTCCATACACTGATCATAACAGAGAGTTTGAATGTTTTTTCAATATGTGTATATATGAATAAAAGTATATCTCATTCTTCCAAACTCAAACAGATAAGGAGCCAACGTGTCCAACCTTTCTTAAGATAACTCTGTCAGCCTCTTATCATTCATAGGAATCTTCTCTTCACTGTTTCAAATGTAATTATATCCTTTTGTAACTCGGGAGACCAAAACTGTAGACAATATTCCAGATGTAGTCTCAGCAACACCTTATACAGTCTATATTTTGCTACATTGTTATATTCCATTCCTTTGCAATAAATGAAAACATTGGTCTACCTGCATATTAATTACTTGGATTCAGGTAGCAAGCCATTCAGATCTCCCTAGACCAGAAGAATTTGCAGTCTCTCTCTCTCTCCGTTTGTATAAAATTACATCAAATTATATCAAATGATATGCTGATTTGCAATACTTCCTGACAAGAGATTAATATGGTCACATTTTCTCACATTATACTCCATTGCCAGGTCTTTGCCAATTACACACTGTTAATCAACTGACGATTGGTCAGGTTACAGTGTGGTACACTGACGATTGGTCAGGTTACTGTGTGGTACACTGATAATTGGTCAGGTTGCAGTGTGGTACACTGACGATTGGTCAGGTTGCAGTGTGGTACACTGACGATTGGTCAGGTTACAGTGTGGTACACTGATAATTGGTCAGGTTACAGTGTGGTACACTGACGATTGGTCAGGTTACAGTGTGGTACACTGACGATTGGTCAGGTTTGCGGTGTGGTACACTGACGATTGGTCAGGTTTGCGGTGTGGTACACTGACGATTGGTCAGGTTACAGTGTGGTACACTGATAATTGGTCAGGTTACAGTGTGGCACACTGATAATTGGTCAGGTTGCAGTGTGGCACACTGATAATTGGTCAGGTTACAGTGTGGCACACTGATAATTGGTCAGGTTGCAGTGTGGCACACTAATAATTAGTGAGGTTACAGTGTGGCACACTGATAATTGGTCAGGTTGCAGTGTGAAAACGACAATGTTGTCGAGGAGATTACTGAGATACAGGCTACTAGACTAGGTGTGATTGAGGTTCACAAGGAAGGGGTATTAGAAATCCTGCAGAGTGTGAAAATAGATAAGTCCCCTGGGCCAGATGGGATTTATCCTCGGATCCTCTGGGAAGCCAGGGAGGAGATTGCCAAGCCTTTGGCATTGATCTTTAAATCGTCATTGTTTACAGGAATAGTGCCAGAAGACTGGAAGATAGCAAATGTGGTTCCCCTGTTCAAGAAGGGGAATAGAGACAATCCTGGTAATTATAGACCAGTGAGCCTTACTTCAGTTGTTGGTGAAGTGTTGGAAAATGTTATAAGAGATAGGATTTATAATCATCTAGAAAAGGATAATTTGATTAAGGATAGTCAGCACGGTTTTGTGAAGGGTAGGTCATGCCTCACAAACCTTATTGAGTTCTTTGAAGAGGTGACCAAATAGGTAGATGAGAGTAAACCGGTTGATGTGGTGTATATGGATTTCAGCAAAGCATTCGATAAGGATCCCCACAGTAGGCTATTGTACAAAATGCGGAGGAATGGGATTGTGGGAGATATAGCAGTTTGGATCAGTAATTGGCTTGCTGAAAGAAGACAG